>NC_054546.1:43144552-43232052 GCF_017654505.1 Polyodon spathula | reverse complement strand
TTTGTATTTTCTATTTTAAAACTGCTATACAGTGGTTTTAATGAACTGTGTTTAAATAGCAGTGTATATCGTAATCTTGGATTCTGCCTACATTCTGATTGTATTAGCTTATAAGACTCATTTTAAAAACAACAATGTCATGGGTTTGGACTACATTATGAGCACTAATGTTGTAATAAATACAGTACAGCAACTCCTTTATTAACACAAAACAATTCACACTTGCACTGTAACATATATAAATATACATTACCTGTCTCCCCTCCATACTCCTACCCCATGATATTTGGACTTATTGTGGCATAGGGCGTGTAAGTTGAATTTTTATAGGTTGCCCACTTAACAGCAGCGATTCTTGATTCAAACAGAAGGTAGACGGGCCGGGCAGTTTTCCATTGAAACACAACCACTTGAAGCTCAAAACGACTTCTTAGTTATTTTTCACATGGAAATGTACCTCCATGCTAATAAACCAGTGAGCTACTGTAACCCGTTACTTCTGTGAAATGGTGAAGACACGTTTGACATATACACTATTCGAGATTTTGCAGGGCTGTTATCTTAGAAATGATGAAAAGATTGTCAGAATTGTTAAGATAATAATTATTTGGAATTGCAATTGATTTGGCTTGCCGTGGTTTCTTGGCTCTGTTATTTAGCCATTACTTGTCTTATTAGTTTTTGCTTTAATTGGTTATTTACCCCGTTCTGTAAGTTGCCCTTTCACATTTGGATGTTCATAAGTGGGTTAAGAGCGTAGCTGCTTTTCACAGTATTTCTAGAGTTTAGTCATGTTTGGCAGTTTTACTGCTTGTGTTTGTGTAGGGGGTCACCGAGCAAATTAGTCGAGAGAAAGTAAACATTTTTTTTTGTTTTTTTTAAGGATGTAGCAGACTTGTAATATTTGAAGTCTGGTTTGCATGCAAGTGTGCTAATACAACATATTGATACTGGTTAAGCCTTGTGCCTGTGCATACTATCTCTGCTGTTTAAACATAGTGTGACAACTGCTCACAGTTTTGCTTTTTTTAAAAGAGCTTTTAAGGCAAAGAAGTCTGTTGGTGTCGCACATGTCATATTGGTTATCCTGGTAAATGAAAAGCTCAAGGAGATACACACTGCTGTTGCTTTTACTCTCTATCTCTTTTCTTTTATCTGCTTGTCTATAATGTGTACTGTAGCATGAATCTTTTGGGTCAGGATATGCACAAACACAGCAATATAAAGTGCTGCAAGTCCTGATACCTGTGCTGTAACTGGTGTGATTTCAGCTGGCCCCTGAGAATGACTTTAAAGTACAGCGCCTGTAGCAAGCGGGTAGCAGCGGCACAGTTCCATCCATAGTGTTTTAATTCAAATATCAGCATGTCCCAAAATCAAGACCAACCTAGTGCAAATAAAAAAAAAAAAAACGCTGAGAAACCTAGTATTAGAATTTACACTCCGTTAGATAGTATCTGTTAGATAATTTGCTACATTTTTATCTGTATTTTTTGTATTAGAATTAAATGCTCTAAAAAGGTGCACTTAATGTACATAAGAACTGAAAGGTTAAAGCATTTACATAATCTTAAAATCCTGTTATTACCTGCCTATCTTTATTGCTTAAATGCGGTACGGTGTATGGTCCAATTAAAGTCCTATAGTTACAAGTTCCATCTAAATACTGTTTTTAACCCTCCCTTATCTTACTGGTTGGCAGTTTGTTGCAGGCCTGGTTTTGCCCTGATTTGTGCTTATTGGGTTTGAGAAACTGTGCTGTTATGCTCTGTTGACACCACATGCATTAAAATGACCGTTAGCTTGTGGGGAAATGCAGTTTAATAACAGAGGAAGCCAGCGTGGAGCAGTATTTATTAGGATGCAATTATCACATCATTAATAATAATAATAATAATGTTTTTGAAACCCAAGTGCACATTACTCTACGTACATTTTAGTTTATTGCAGTCATTTATAAACTATATTTACCCATTCTACGGTTCACTAGTGCAGTTAATTCACTGTTGGGTCATGTTGACAGTAAATTGTAACACTGTGCTACCTGTATATTTTACTGTGTAAGGGACCTTCGCTGATTCACTTTTTTCCATACTTCACCCTTTTGATGTGAAGTCAGATAGCGAAATAGAGGGAGCACTCTGTTTGGTCTAGTATCATTGTTTGATATACAGAATGCCGGTTTAAACACAACATTCGTTTGAGCCTGCATTTTTATATATAAGCTATGTAAATAACCTTGCTTTGTGAAGGGTGTCATTAACAAAGAGGAAGGCAGTGGCAGCAGCAGCATTTATAAGGAGCCATGGAAATAAATCACTGAGCGTGCAGCGGCAAAATAGCAGAGTGAAGAAAACATTTTCAGTCAGTTCAACTGTATCATTTACTCTTTCCGACATAATAGCGCTAAAGCTTTTGTGCGGGCTAGAAGTTAGGTCAGCCCCAGCATTTCATCAGAGCCAGTGCTTCCTGTCTTCTCCAGGTTTCTACTCACACAGTGTGATGACAGATAAATGTGCAAAATCAGTTCACAGCACACAGTCAGTGTCTAGCTGCAACTTTTGTAAACTTCAAACAGACTAATGGGCAAGTCACCCTGGAGCACCAGCAGGATTCTTGTAGATTTTCAGGCCTCTACTTGGATCCAAAAACTGTTTAGAACCCTAAAATAAAGAACAAAATGGCGTAGAACCCTAAAATAAACAACAAAACTGCGTAGAACCCAAAAATAAACAGCAAAACGGTGCAGAACCCTAAAATAAACAGGAAAACTGCGTAGAACCCAAAAATAAACAGCAAAATGGTGCAGAACCCTAAAATAAACAGCAAAACGGCGTAGAACCCTAAAATAAACAACAAAATGGTGTAGAACCCTAAGATAAACAACAAAACTGCGTAGAACCCACAAATAAACAGCAAAACGGTGCAGAACCCTAAAATAAACAGCAAAACGGCGTAGAACCCTAAAATAAAAAACAAAACGGCTTAGAACCCTAAAATAAAAAACAAAACGGCTTAGAACCCTAAAATAAAAAACAAAACGGCTTAGAACCCTGAATTAAACAGCAAAACGCATAGAACCCTAAATAAACAGCAAAATAGTGAAGAAGTAAAACAAATTCACTGTTTGGCTTGAAAACTGCATTATTCCCACCCTTTTCTGCAAGGTGCACAGTATTTGCAGAAATACAATATTGGAATATTCCCCACCATAGGAAGTGAATAGGTTAAACTTTAATACACAGAGACCACTACCCAGTCCATATCTATTCATATTTATATTGTGTTTTATTTAAAGGGATCGCTTGGCTGAAAGTGTATGAGATATATTATTAAAGAGCACAGTGAGTTTCTCAGGAGAGGTTCAGCTGAATGAATACATTACCTTGCTATTGTGATGTGTAAAATTCAATTTTTATACAATAAAAAAGTTCTTTTCAGAAAGGCAGACGGTAAACAGATCTGAACTGGTTCTGTCTGCAGGCATTAAAGTCATGGATTTGCATGCAACTCAGAAAAGAGACCTGCTGCAATTCATTGGAGGACATTTTTCCTTAAATAACAAAGAAACACAAGACAGTCAAAACTAACTATTGGTTTGACATATTGCATTTTAAAGGACAGTATCTCCTACTGAGAAAAGCCCACAATAAAATGGAAGATAAATCTTTTTTTTTTATATGCTTTTCCTTTTTGACAGTATGGCTACTGAACTTTCCGCAGTTGCATTGCAAACTGAATTGTTTGGTTTTTTTAACTGTGCACTATGCATGCAGTTTCAAGTTATAATGCTGTATTTGTTTGAAGGGACGGTGGTCTGACATGACTTTCCTTTAAAATGCCATAATGCCCACGGTTTTGGAGCTTATTGCTCTTAAGGAAAATGGGCAACACTTGGGATTTTAATAAGCCTGTCCTGTTTATAGTGAGCCAGCTGGGATTTGCAGGCATTTCTTTTAAAGTGAATCCGGGCAGCAGCAATGAGATACGGTCCTGAGTAACTCCCAAAAGTAGAAGGATTGAGAGTGGGACAGTGGCAGCTGCAGGAGCAGCAGGGACACCTCTCCCTCCTCATCCTGACTCTGCTCCCTCACCCTCATCTAAGACACATCGGGACACAGATACATTATGTAAAACACAACAAACAGCAAAGATGGTACACTTGCATACATGGGACTGCTATGCAGAGCAGCAGAGCCGTGCTCAGGACATGCTAAAGACAATCTGTTCCCAAAGTCCTAATTGTCACGAGACATGTGGCAAATAGAGAAGCAAAGGAACATCACAAAGTTTGAACAGCAATGTTCTGTTAAAAGATTAAGGAAGAACTATATATATATATATTATATATATAATATATATATATATATATATAATATATCAACAACAGCAGACAGTGCTTGTAAGTTTTCTTAATGTAAAGATTAAATACAGAGACAGGTTTGGTTCATAGAGTCAGTATATGCATAGAAGCTTAGTCACTTTTGTAGGTTTACTGTCTCTTTAAGGATCTGGCTATCTACACGCATAGGTAATGTTATTTTACCCTCCCTAGGTGGATTTAAAAATAAAATAAACTACTTCGTACAGCTTCAGTTGATACAATTATAGCATTATAACTGCTAGTTGGTAACTCATTTAGTTTACAGTATTATCAAACTAAATCAGTTACTGCTGTTAAAAGTGTACTCAAGTTTATTGAAAGCACAGTAAATAATATATAGGACATATATATTAAAGGCGTTTTTTTCTGCAAACATGTTTTATGCAAACTTTTATTAGTTACTTTGTGAATTATATTTGTGGTAAAAATATGCAAAATAAAAAAAAATAAAAGGTCCTGTGTAAGAATGGCGCTCAAGCATACATTGGATGCCATCCACAGTTAACCCATTGGTGAATGATACTGTCGGTAGTGTACAGTTATAAACCAAGGTCATGGTGCCCATTACTTCTCAGACCACAAGGACATGCGTCTCCAAAGATCCCTGGATATCCTTTCTGAAATTGAAATGTGCCTAGTGAAAAAACAAAACGTGCAAGTCTCATGCCTTTCAATAGAATACCTCACAAAGTCTGTTTAGAATTGTAAATGGACATTTGTGTTAATCTTTTGCATGGCAGAACGATGTGCATATTTGCATTTGGTAATTGTGCTGTTGCTACACCTTCTACCACTTGAGAATCCTGCTGCATAACGAAAAATAATTCACTGCAAAAGCAAAGCATCTGGATAACCTCAGCCTTCATTAATAATACATTTCGGGTGCAATAATAATAATATAATATGTACTATAGTGTAATGCAGTTTTATTAAATATCACATTTTCAAAGTAGAAATATGATGCATTTCTTCTGTCTGCAGCAATATGTCGCTTGTGTTGTTGTAACAAACAAATATGAGCCAGTGTATTAATTTGCATTGGCAGTGTTTTCACTAGGGACCCTCTGTAGCCCCGGTTGTCTGGGCATCAGTAATATTGCCCATGAATATCTCATCATGCTGGTCAGGGAGGCAGCAGCTTCCTTAAGAGTCCCCATAAACCCTCATAATTGCTGCATTAAACTTCAGTTTATTATTTTTCTCCAGGTGCAGGTATGCGGATGATATGAAACCCGACTGCATTTACATACAAATTGAAGATTTTTATTAATCAGCCCGGTAACAGGAATCAAACGGCAACACTCCATCAGGTCTTTAAATACATTTGGTGACATTTTTACCATGCATTAGCATGATAGGGCAAGCGGAATATAATGTACCAATGATTGCTTTTCCATTGAAAGCACAAACGGTTTCATTTTTCCTGTCATCTCAAATAAGTGTTAAAGAGGGTTTGGAGGCTATTGTGTAAGCTCCGTATGCTGGGGACTTGCAAATGCTGATGGCCATATTAAATAACCATTAGTAGCTAAGCTTAGATCATTGTGACATCCGCCTCTTCTGAATTTATTCTGTGATTTAAAATGAAAGCAATCTGTGCCTGGTTTCACAAAGTCCTTCAACCTTCTCCATTTTTCCTCAAACAAAATGCATTACAGTAATTTTGTGACTGTTAAGATAACTGCCGTTAACAAGCACTTAATTAAAACGTACAATAAATAGCAGGCTGCAGCCTTATCTTCCCTCCTGAGCTCCAGCAGCCGGAGACTCAAATGCTCAGCCCTGCTGTTCCCGAGCTTGTTTGCAGATTAATTGCTTTGCTGTCTGGCGAAAGCTGCGTCTTCTTCAGCCAGATCGTAAATAGCCAGATAGGGACTTTATCAATCAAGCTACTGCCTCGGTGATCACTTTTGTTCAGCGCTGTCTGGGCTTCTCATTGAAGAAAAACAAGTTATGGAGATGGGTTCGTGGAAATAGCACCCCGAGGTCTCTCGTTTACAATCGCACCCTGGACATTTGGGACATTTCCAAAGCACTTTACAAAAACCGGGCCAGGGAAGCTTGCAAACTTTGTGTTTTTAAAGAAAATACATAAAACACAAGTTAGACAGTCAATGTGGCACCGTTGGATTTTTATATGGCCCATCCTGGTTCATTAAAACCGTGGACAATAAAACTTCAAAGATCGTTCAAGCAAATAAAGCAATAAATAGAGATTTAGATACATGGGCCTCGGCTTCTGTTACAAAAACAAATATAAAATGTACTATAAATATACTGTAGTAAACCGACAAGATAGCTTAAAATCGCTTACGTTTTGCACCACAGTGTGGTGCAACATTTTGTCTAGCTTAAATCTACACATGGACAACATTCACACTAAGGGAAGAGAAACTGTACTAATCCTTGCATGTCACATTAAGCATGCAGATTCTGCAACATCAACACACTTTGTCAAGAACCTTGGTGTGGCTATAATGGGACCTGCAACATTTTTTGCAAATGCAGTTTTAAGATGTTACTTGCACTGCAAACCTACAATGATTACAGCAATAAAACAAGCACCCTAAACATAATATTTTAAAAATGTAAAAAAAAAAAAAAAAAATTAAGTTTTTGTGACAGCTTTGGACTGTATGTATTTAGCAACTGACAAAGTAAATGTGCAGCATTATTACTCCATTTGTGCTGAGTTGACCAGAAGAGACATATGCCAATAATATTTTAGCCCTACCCATAATGAGAAAAGGTTAACCATTAAAGATGTGTGTTCAAAGGCAGGCCCTGGGATTTATCAGGCTGGAGGATCAGTAGGGTGCATGGCTGCCATAGCTCTCATCAGGTTGTTTTGAATGATTTATAAAGTGGCAACATGATAAATGTTACTTTAAGTGGACAAATCAGGTTGCAGACGTGTGCATTCTGTCAATGCAACATGACCAGCTCTCGTAGGGGAAAGAATAACAATTACCAAAGCCTGTAATTGAAATGGGATCAGGAGAGGGCAGCGTCCCACACTGTATCACACATAAATCATTGGAAAGTTACTAATCCCCCATTCTTGCTTTGCTTGGTGTTCGTCACCCTTTATCTGTTTCTTCTGACTCAATTTCAGAAGTCCCTCTTATGACAAAGGGGGGGGGGATGTAATTGATACGGTTGACTGAGTGCTTGTATTTTTGTTTCTTGTTTGTAATGAACAGAATTGTTTTGCGTTATGCAATGTGTAATTAAGCAGCTGCGATTCGGGAATGGGATCACAAATGCCAGGGGAGGGGGCTCGCCATTTCATTTTAAAGGCAAATGACAGCAGAGGAGAAATAACTTTTTTTAAAAGAAAGAAAGAGATATATTTGCATATTCAAAGGACTGTTGCAAAGCCCTTACTGCTAATTTGGGAGTTCATGTTTGACCTTTCGGTACTCTGAATAAAATCTAAATTAGTCTTTACGAACCCAGGCAACTTTCTCACTACCAGCGCCCCACCTACCCCTCACCTGCTATGGAGAATCACAGTCCATGTGTGATTTGTGTGGGCTTGTTTATTAATAAATCCAGCAGACTTACCAACAGTATTTCAACACGGCATGGGCTTTCCATAAATAATTTGTGCCTTATTGATTTCCAATGCTTTGAAAAATATGTAGCCGTACTTCTAAGGTTGAATGTATCCAGTGCTTATTTCCTTGTGAGTGTTTTGACAGCTAGAGCTCATATCTTCTGATCAGATTTGATGCATCTTATTTATCACCCACAGCAGTGTCATTCTCAGTATTGTACAGGGATTTCCTGCTTGTCAGTGTGCATGCACAACTCTTGTACTTAAAGTGATTTTTTGGGGGGTTGGGAGAAATATCTTAAAGAGATTTTTATTTCTGCTATGTATGTTAGTAACGAGCCTGACCCTTATCCATTTGCTCTGGTTGTTTCACTAAACGGTAACGAACGATAGCATATACGCACAATCAGCTGTTTTAGTGGAGGTTCCAGGTACTCCAGATTAACATGTCCAAGTCTTAACAGAGTATCTGTGCAAGAGCTGAAGCATGATACATGATCATAATGATTTGTTATACTGAAGTCTCATTTTGGCATGTTTGGCTATGCTGCTTTAAAATATCTGAACTGCACATATCAGGTCTGTATGACATCCACAGTTTAATGAGTCAACTGCAGTAAAGCATGTATTTGCGTTTTCTTCTTTCAGTGAGTAACTGGTGGCTTTTAAGCATAGGCATGATAAAGCACCGACAACCATGGGAAATCACTTGGAAATAAGGTAAAGCGTGGTAAAAAAAAACATGCACAATAAATACATCATATAAGTATGGGAAAAGCATGATTTTTAATCACGCTTGTAGTAAATTATTGTGCAACTACACTTTTGTAAACTCTTATAAGGGTGGCATCAATGATCAGTTTTTTTAAGTAGGAGAGCAAGAAAGAACACCCCTTGCCCTCTTTGCAAACGCATCCCTAGGAAATGTACAAATCACACTGCGCTGCTGTTAGTCCCAGGACTGATAGCTTTTTCTTTCAGCTGGTTGTGCAAGTTGAGGAGCTGGTTGTGCTGGTTTACAACCATGTAAAACTTCCTCATCATTGTACAACAATACCGTCGATGTGTCTTCTTTGTTGCTTTTAATTTAGTTGTTGGAAAACAATACTAGCAAAAATGTTTGGTGCTACAGAAGCAGAATGAGTTAACGTGCCTGTGTTTCACCAGAGATGGGTTTGAACCTGTGACCTGTTGCAGGAGTGTGCTACCTGTTGGGCTATCAACACCTTGTATAACGTTTGTATTGTGCGCTGTGATGTCCCTGCACTGCAGTCCTTGCACTGAACTCACTTTGTAAATCCGGCACCAGCACACTGATCAACAGGGTTTACACCTATTGGGGATCTTTTTTTTTTTAAGCTCCTAATACTTTTTCATAATTTTATTACAGTACATCACTAGACTTCTGACAAGGGCAAATAATGCAGTGTATTGCTGCTGTGGGGTGTGCGTGTGTGTCTGTGTGTGTGCGCGTGTGTGTGTGCGCGCGTGTGTGTGAGTGCGTGTGTGTGTGTGTGTGTGTGTGTGTGTGTATCTTGTAAACAATGGGATTTGGAGGGGTTAACTGCTTGATTCAAGACTTTTTTTTCCATGAGAAGCACAGAGTACTACCTAGTCATTATCTTGCAAACAAGGGGCAATTAAAATCACTTCTGAATGATTAATGTCAACATTGGTGAATGGAGCTTGTCTGGCAGCAAAGGAATGCCATGCTTCTGTTTGGTGATAGGCCATTGTTGGATAGAGTATCACTTTGCTGGCAGCAGAGAGTCACCCGTGTAACTGGATCCCTTAAAGGGCAATGCCTTTTTTTTTTAGAGAAAGGAGCCTCTGCAGTTTATAAAGTGCTTTGCATTGACCAAACGATTGTCCCAAGAACTTTTGTCAGGTTAATTGGATTTGTAACCAGCTACATGAAAACCAGCTCTTTATCGGTTTGAGCCTTCATTGATTCAGTTGCACACTGCTTTCAATATTTATACTTCCTTTTTGTAAAGCCTGCAGAGAATAGGTGGCTTATTGGCTATGCTTGTGCAGATACATATGAGCAGTATATGTTCATTTTAAGTTTTTGCTCCAGGTAAATGCTATAAATTAACTGAAAAGGTTATAAAGTGGTCGAAGAGCATCTTAGATGTGCTGTAATAACAGAAACTATACTTTATGTTACTATGGTACCAGGCTTTGATGTTTCACTCATAGCTGTAATTTAGACACTGCAAAAAATGTATTTATTAATTTATTAAATATAAATAACAGTGTGACAAAGGCATTTTATAATGCTATCAGAAATACTAACTACATACTGCAGTGCTATTCTGTGTGTGTGTTTTAAGTTCTGGAGAGAGATCTAGCAATCAACAATTACTCCATAAACTATACCATAAGGAGAGGCGCAGAGTTTACATTGCAGGAATGCAGAGAGCAGTACTAGTAATGCGTTTTTGTGTTCCTTGAAATGATCAAAAGCAGCCTGTCTCTATAGTATGTAAACCTTGTTTTGCCTTTTGATCACTGAGTGTTGGACTCTGGCTGCTCCTCTCATTTCATTAAGATAATATTGCAGAGGATCGGTCCGGTGTGCATGTGCGTTACATTATAGCTGGAAATTGATTGTTCTCTTTTAATGGCAGATGGTTTAGAAGCAGCCAGAGCTGACTCTGCCCTGATCTGCAGCTCAAAGGAGAGTGATGTTGGCTCTCTCCACTCTCCCTGCCTTAGCTTTCTTCTCGGGCTGAATTTGGCTAAGTTTCTGATCTGCATGCGATCCTACCTGTAGATTGTCAATAAATACTTGTGATGCCACATCTCCAGGCATGTCCCCCTCACCCCTTTGTGCTTCCACTCACGCTTTCCTGTGCCGAGTTTCACAAACTGTAAGAGGAAAGACTCTTTGAGTCATGCTGCAGTATACGTGCTCTGCAGTCCCAAAGAACTTGGGGGCTCCCAATGCTGACATTCTTTTGAACTGCCTGGCATATCCAAGTACATTGTTTTATTTGATTTATTTAGTTTTTATGGAAAAAGTTAATCTATTTTGTTGTTCTAGATTTTTTTTTTAATAAATTTTTTTTAACTCTTTCCCACCAATGGCAGCTTTTTGAAGTTGCCAGGTTGACATTATTGATTACGAGCCATACATGAACCTTCAATTATGACTTGTGACAGTCTAGTGGGACCCCTGGAGATACGTTATTTAAGAAGGAGCTGCTTCTTCTTGCAACATATCCTAAACCCGGGGAGCTGAGGGGCTGAATATACAAATTCCATTCAATGCAACATGGGTTACTGCTGATCAGTCGAGTGCAGGTGTCAAGTATGTCCTGCTGTCGGCCATTTTTCTAATTTCACTGTTCTTTTTTTATTTAATTATATCTAATTATATAAAAGAAAAGTTATTTGTTTACATTAGTCTACAACTTTTGATAAATGTATATCTACCATACTTAATTGATATCTATGGTGGCTCATTGAGGACATGGGGGGGGGGAGAAATACATTGTCAGAATCGCATGATAAATTATCTTGTGATCTTGACGTAAAAGTTTGGAACGATTTTGACATAACCCATTTCTATAATTTTTTTCCACTGTGTTTAATGAGCCACCAACATAGCTTCCATTTCTGTGTCATTTGTTTGTTTGTGTGTGTGTGTGTGTGTGTGTGTGTGTGTGTGTTTTGTGTTTCAGAATGTAATCACATTCCCAGTTTACAACACTGATAGCATAGTACTTTGTATGTAAAACAGACACGCTCTGGGGGTGGGTTTAGGAGGGGTGGGGGTGGGACTGAGTTAATAATATACCAGTTTGACATTGATTAAAACAAGCTGTCCTTCTAGCCACGAAGAAACAGGTTTGCATTCTACAGCATACAGGCAACTTCATGGACATGACAAGGGAATGAGGGAATGATGTGTGTGTGTGTGTGTGCGTGTGTGTGTGAGAGAGATGATAAATCGGTCAAGAGTGACTTGCTATAAATGTCCATCCAGGGGACTGGTTTGGCCAAAGGGAATGCAGGAAAAATATATATTATTGACCTTGCATTATTTATACAATCGGTATTGGCATCTGCCTCTGCTTCCATTGGGGGTGAATAATAATTACGAGGAGGAACACAACAGCAGCCAAAGAGGGGTCATTTAGTGTCCGTTTCAATCTACTCAAGGAGTCTACGGGGCTTCTGCTGTACAGATTGGCTCTCCAGTTACACTGCAGAGCTGAAGAATCCAAGAGCTCAGGAGCTCCTGAGAATGAGGGGATGAAGAAGCCATAGCATTCCCCCAAGCAGGCTGTTAGCGTGCAACTCTGGCAGGTATTGCATGGAGCAGATGCTAAACACACTCACACGTGTGGGACTGAGACACAACGTCTAAGGTGTTAATAGTCTATGTAAATGCCAGGAAAGGGAAGGAGCAAGCAGGGTCAGCTATCATTTCCTTCAGCTAAATGTTCATTTTCTTATAGTTGTCAGGGGCTGTGGAGGTTTAATTAAAATACAAGTCACTCTTGTAAAGTGAGGGAGCCAAGGCACCATGGGGGGGGGGGGGCGACAAAATAAATTATTGTGGGGAAAAACTAAATTGAAAACATACACAAAAATGGTATATAAGAAGTAAGGCAATGTTTTAGTTCAGAAAGCCTGTATAGTGTAAGCAGCACCTTCTATTGCCAGCAATCCAAATCGCAAGCTTTTTAATAAGTTGGCTAGGTTTTAAAAAAGGCTTTATGCTCTGGACTAATATGACCCATCGTTCCATTCAATCAGTTCCTGAGCTTTTATTGACAATTAAAAAATTAGCATTAATTCAATGATCCATTGCCTTAATTATCAATGTTTTTGTGTTGACCCAAAACAGATTCTTGTTTTTTTATTAACTCTTTTCCATTAATTGGCAGCTTCTTAACTTGCCAGGTTGATATTATTGATTACTATAAACAAGCCATATATCATCCCTCAATTCTGACAGTCCAATAGAGTCCTCCAAGATCGCTCTTATTTAAGCACGCCCTCCTGCCTGAACCTGGGGGCTGGGGGTGAAAGTGACTGAATATCCATTCCTCGTCAATGATATTAAGGTCTTAACTGCAGGTACTATAATGAGTATGCACATTCTGTTTTTTGAGAATGCTATATCCACTCCTTGGTACTGTTATGACTGATAGGTTTATGATATGTCGGCACACGGAATTCCAGTCTACCTCTGGAATATAGATGGCTGCAAAAGCATGCACTGTAATGAGGGCTGTTTGTGGGACTGTATGTGCATGTATATGGTAAAGAGCACACATCATACACTGTACTCCCTATCAATTAAGAAATAGCAAACCACAATAACAAAACAGACCTAAGATGAAGTATTTGTGGGGTCCTACTTTATATTCATGAAAATATTATTATTATTATTATTGATTTATTTTTTATTTTTTTTAAAACTGTATTTTAAAGACTGCTATACATCTCAAACTTTTGGAAGTTTTTAAATGAATGAAGAAAAGACTATTCAGCACTGATAAACAGTAAATGTACAGCTCTCAATCAGAGGAGAATGAACAAAGAGCTAACGCCTCGTCTGCATAAACAACACAGTAATCAGTCAACACAAAAGATGACAGATAGTCACAAAATTCAAACCACAGGTGGTCCCAATATATAATAAAGAACAAGAAGTCAGGCAGCATGTGTAGTATGTGGGGTTGCTGAGAAAGAGCTCAGGTGGGCTAATAGGCAACTGTGCTCCATGAAAACGCTGCTACTTTCTGTGCATTATCATTTTATACATTTGTCTCGTTGTGATTTTGCGCTACATTAGGTACAGTCTGTGTTATCTAAGTCTTCCTGATCTGAATTAGTGTTCCTGAAGGGGATTGGTGAGTCACGGATAGGCCTATCTCTCATCCCAGCGGCTGACAGGGGAACAAAGACCGGCCATCTTCATAGTTATTATATATGGCAGCAGTCATCATTACTGGCCACCTTGACTTCGAGAAATGACTTTTGGCCCTTACTTTTTCTATATCATTCTGTGGTTGGTTCAAGGAGAACATATGTCCTTACAATACTAGGCACCTTTCTATCAACAGTCCTTTTGTCAGCCCACCAAATGTGACAATTACAGCATTTCAAAGACAAGGCTCCCTAATCCTATTACTCATTCATTAACCTGGAGAAGATAGCAGGATACTGGTCGAACAGCAGCCAAAAGAGCAGCGAGGAGCACTCTCTATTGCTGTGAAACCGTGTTTAGCTTGGGCACAATAGGTGTGTAATTTAAGGTTTTGTTAAGCTGAAATCCAATCACATACATGACTGGTAGATCACAGAAAAACACAGAGGAGAAAAAGAATGAGCTAGCTCTACCTCTGCCTCACACACACACACAGACACACACTCTCTCCAAATACAACTAAACCGACCCTTTGCTCTGATCTGCCCAGTGTACCATGTGCTGAGATATTTTATGATTTTATGTAAATTGTGTTTATAATCAATTCCACCAATGCCATTACATTTCTGTATATATATATATATATATATATATATATATATATATATATAATATACATATATATATATATATATATATATATATATATAGTTTTATATAGTTTTATTGCATGCATTTTACATGTGTGAATCTGTCATACTATATTACTGGTGGCTTATTTTAACATTAAGGAAGAACATAGATATTCTGTGGCATTAAGCACCAGACTGTGAGGCTAATTAGAAGTCATTAGCTGGTCAAACAGCACACAAGACTTTATCTTAAAGATAAATCTTCTGTCCGCCACAGTAAAGATGCAGAAGATTATTCTCAAATTGTACTGAGAGGTGCTCAGCGTTCCACTGAGTCTATCAATCCATCTGGAGACACATTCTTCAGGAATATTCACACTTCCATGAGCAACTACATATACGGTTAAACCTTTTTAAAATCACAGTTTTAACCCAAACTTAATCATAATTTTAAAGTCACAATCAAATTGCCAAATTGCTGCAAAGTGTGGATGTTTAAATAGACAACACGAGCAGTAGACACCTTTTAATCTTGGAACCTTTAATACACCAGTATAGACTTTTTAAATATGTTAACCTAATGGTAGCAATTCCTTGACTTGTCTCGTGTACACATTATAATCAGCATCAGGCGCTGATTTTTTTTTTTCAAGAGCTGTGTTAATAGAGCATTAACTTGCAGGTAAATGGGTGGAAAAATGGTTTTAACTTGCATGCTAATGCCAGTGCTTTGTTGGTTTTACCCCAGCTCTTTTCATTCGCATGTATTAATAGGGGGCTGTCTGGATGCCCACTTTAGTTCAGTAGTTAAGACGTCTTACTTTCGTCTGCGTAATATAGCTAAATTGAGACCAGTCTTGTCTGACAAAGATGCTGAAATGTTGGTGCATGCTTTTGTGATGTCTAGATTGGACTAATGTAATGCCCTGTTTTCTGGCCTACCAGATGCTACTTTACATCGTCTCCAGCTTGTTCAGAATGTGGCAGCTAGAGTGCTCACTAACACGCGTCGCTCACAGCACATCACTGTTCTTAAGTCACAGCACTGGCTTCCTATTAAATTCAGGATTGATTTTAAGATCCTGCTTCTTACCTATAAAACCCTTCATGAATCTGGGCCTTTGTATCTGCAGGATCTGATTGTACCTTATACTACCAGTCTCACGCTACGGTGAGCAACTGATGATCTTTTGGGCATCCCTCGCAGGTCACTTAAAATCAGGAATAGGAAGAGCTTTTAGTTGCTGCGAGCCTCATCTCTGGAACTCTGTTCTAAGTGATATCAGAGGTGCAGCTACAGTGGAATCTTTTAAGTCAGGTTTAAAGTCGTATCTGTTTTCACGTGCTTATTGTTAGGCAGGGTTGTTAGCCATTTTTTTTGGGTCTTGTTATAAAGCGTCCTGGGATGCTTAGCATGAAGAGTGCTATATATGAGCAAATTGTGTGTGCGTGATTGTGTGTGTGCATGCGTGCGTGTGTGTGTGTGTGCGTGTGTGTGTTAATACAAGGGGCACAATTGTTTCCCCGTTTGCTATTCTGTCATCTTGTGCGGGGTGTTGAAACTAGCCTTTGTGGGGGATTGTACCTGGGTACTGGGCTCAAAACCCTTTCTCCTTCCTTGCAAGTCAGATATTTAGCAAAGCAGATGGGATCAGAGCCGAGACTGCCACCAAGCTGTGGTCTTGCTAGATGGCATCAGGTCCATAATATCCCCAAGAACACCTCTGACCGCATGACCCAGAAGTGAATGCGCTGCCCACTGAGACACCAACTCGGCTTACTAATTCTTTCAATCTAACAGATGCTCTTTTCTAGTTAAGGTAGTAAATAGTTAATCTGTTTAAGTTTTTTTTTTTTTTTTAATTCAGTGTAACAAATTATTGCTATAAATACTTCCCAACAGTTTAATAGATTTTTCTGAAAAGCTATTCATGCATTTATTTTACCAACAAACTTGAAGAGAAGGGAAAAAAAATACATAATCCAGAACATGTTAAAGCTTGAGACTGTATTGGTATACCATCAAACAAAGGGAAAAGTGGAATGGAAATAATGTTCACAAATGGAAGATTTACAACTTCTTAATAGGTTTTAAAGTGCTAATCTTTAAAGACAGTTGGGTTGCTTCCTCTATAAAGGCATTAATAGAGATTAAAACTAACTGATCTTGTTTGGGGGTTTATCTGCAAACAAGTCCTGATCACATGACCCAAAAAAAGCATTCTCATTGGTTTATCCAATAATCCTGTACCCCATGCATGGCAAAAAGGTGCTAATCCTTCTGTAAAGTTAAATTAACTTAATTTCAAACTGGCTAAATTAAATTGATTATAAAGTGATGTCGGCTCATGGAATTCACACCAGCACAGCTGTGGAAACACTCCAATAACACAGTCCCAAACCAGGGTGATTTACTGCAGATATAACCTAAATAATATTGAGGACTTTGCTGCATTGTTTTTGGTTTCTTTTCTTAAACTTGAATTGGGTAACTAAGTAGAAGTGTACTTTAAACACTGTATCTGAGTTCTACTGTTTTATTTGTATACTACGGATTCATACACCTTTTTAATTAGGCTTTCTGGCCTAGGTAGTCAGACTCATTTGGGTAATGTTTAAATAATCAGTGTTAAATTAGGACAACACAATTAATAATAATAATAATAATAATAATAATAATAATAATAATAATAATAATAATAATAATAATAATAATAATAATAATAAGTTGAACCATTACATGTGAATTCATGTTTTATCGGGCGAACATCTATCTGACTTCCCTTGCAAACAATGTTGGTGCACCAGGCCCTTTTTAAAAGATTAGACAAGAGTTAAAACATATTCTCTCTCTATTGCATCAATCTGCCGAAAAAAATATTCCTTATTAAAAGGTTTAACTTAATTTAGCTTCCATATCTTTTACCATTGTTAGCTTTAACTAGATTTAAATGCTGTGCTTTTGTGTTGAAGTGTTATTACATATGACACTAATAACACTTTATTGTAAAACAGTCTCGCTGTGCTTGTTGTGATCAGCCAGGGTACCCGCTTGTCATTTTGTACATTTTGATTTGTGCTGCTGATCTTCAGAGAGAGAGAAAGACGTTTTTTTTTTTTTTTTTTTTTTTTTTTTTGTTGTGTAATTGTAAATGATTACTGTGTTTAGGCTGTCAGACGTTTTCAGCAATTTTCTTTCAAATGACGGCTGATTCCTATTTTCATTGTTCCGGGGCCAAAAAGTACTTAATTAATCTAAAACAGTAGTGATGCATCCAACCAGAAAGTATGCAATATTAAACAGGATTCAAATAGGATTTTTTCTTATTATGCCCTGCAATTTCTCCACATCCTTAGTGTTGCCGCATTCCAGGACTTGTGTAGATGCCCTCTGTTATATAAACCCAGGCATAAGGCTTGTGTGAGAAAAATAATTTCACTCCTGCAGCCTCGTTTTGTAATTCTGATTGGCAGCTCAATATGAACAGAGCAGGGGAAACTGTAATACCGCTCATGATGAAGAATTATATTACCACGGTGTTTATTGTTTGTAAATGAATGATCACTAAACAAATAAGATGCCATTAGACGCTTGCTGTGGAAGTGCCTTGCCGTGGCACCCGATTTCCCTGCGTGTTGTCAGCGCAGCTATGTAAATCTATTTGATGTGTTTTCATTTGGATAAAACTTTAATATTGTGAGTGTGGCAAATCGGATGTAAATGTTGCTTTCATTTCAAGCTGATTTGAACCCCCCTCGTTTCACTGTAGATATTTCCGAGGAGAATCACAAGCGCCACTGACAGCCATCTTAGCTGTCACCATGCAGCATCCATTTCATTTCCAGTGGCAGGGCCCAGTGAAGTGGCTCCTTATCCCTGCACCCTGTGAGATCATTAAAACCGCAGAGCGTCATGCTTTAAATATACACGACAGATGACTTTTCAGAGAATTCAGAACTTCAAGAGGATGTTGATGTGTTTTTGACGGAGAAATACTGTAATATCTGTAGATATATAGGTGTGTGTGTGTGTGAACATGTGTATATGTGCTTGTATTAACAACAGCTTTTTAATATTCAGTTGGATAACTGGGTCTTTTGTACATTGTATGCCAAGAAGCATATGAGACCAATAAAGAAGTGGCCTTTGGGTCAATTCAGTGAGTATGGAGGAAGGAAGAGATAATCATACATAGACTATAGGACACACTTTTTGCTCTTTATTCACATATTTTGAAGGTAGAGGGGGAGGGGGAGCAGGCTTCATAAGTGTAATATTTTCTGAGTTTGACCTTTTGTCTTTTTAATACAAAGATATACTGTATCTTTATGTCTTTTTGATTCAAAGATATATTGCATCTTTAGGGTGTTTGATGCATGGAGTGCCGTGGTTCTGCAAGATGCTAACTGCAGGTTATCCCTGCGTGACTCTCAATAAGCACATGTGCTGCTATGTAATATCTCTGGAAGAAGCATATATTAAAAAATGTGCACCTTATTCCAGGGGTTTTCATTCATTAAATACTGTAACAGCTCTTTGGAAGGTTTGAGAAAGCAGATATCTACACAGCGAAATTGACACAGACAGGTCTGTACAAACTGCCTTGATAATGTTCCGTTAATGCCATGAACCACATGTCGGGCTTCTCTGCCTGGGGTAACTCACTCCTGTTTCATGCTAAGGCCGGGTAAAGAAAATTTACCTTAGTTTAAAGATAAATAATAATGGTTAGCAATTTGAAACCATTTTGTACAATTTGGGTAATAAAAACCACAATTTGTTTTCACCTTTGATGTTGGTTTGTTAGAAAATTCCAGAGCAATGGAGGAGCCGAAATGTTTTTCTTTGTGCCAGTTTTGTGAAGATAAAAATGTTCTGTTATTCCCCATCATGTAAACACTCAGATGGACGTTTAAAAGGCATTATCCAGATAATCGGTAGCAGGTTTCCTTCACGTTGCAATGTGGGCTGAAGATGGGGCCTGTGTCTGGTGCCATTGTGGTGCTGTCAGATCTACAAAGTGTTCAAAAGTCTACTGCTTTGTTTCTTCAGCCATATGGAGCATTTTTCTATTTCACTTCCCCAGTATTTTACACAGGTTGGGTGGGGCTTTTTTTTTTTTATTACAGAGATTTTTACTCCAAAGTGTAATTTGCATGTACTGTGCTATTTCCTCTTCTGATAATAATGTGAAATTGCTTGCGGAACTCCCTAACAGGCCAAATGTTGTTTAAAGTATTTTTAAAGCTCCGTGATTTTGTAACATGGAGCTTTCTGCTTTCAAAAAGTAGGAGTTAATTAGAGACTTGAGTAAATGCTTTGAAAATACGGACCATTGTAGGAAAAATGCTCCCATTGTCAGGGTTCGACATGGACCATGGCCCGGTGGCCCGGGGCCGGTAGAGCGCAGTTTGGCCAGTGAAGCACCACAGGTCCGACTGGGCCGGTACATTTAAACAGTTATATATGTGTGTGTGTGTGTGTGTGTGTGTGTGTGTGTATATATATATATATATATATATATATATATATATATATATATATATATGTGTGTGTGTGTGTGATATATATATATATATATATATATATATATATATATATATATATATATATATATATATATATATATATATATATATATACATGGCCGCAAAATGGTGTCAAAATGCTGAAAGTTAATTTACAAAACATTTTTTAAAAACATAACAACGATCTAATCCTGACTTTCCCGCCACGCGTCATATTTGTTGTACAGTCAGAATCTGAGACTAGGTACCGAAGTGCTGTGTTTGTACTCGTTCAGGCGGCAAATCTTTTACAAATCGTGTTTTCTACAACTAAGCAACCAATAAGCCAAAAGAAAGAGCTGAAATCAGTAAATCATCAAGAATGTACTTATGAAAAAAATAAATAAATGAAGACAAACATTTAGAGTGGAGGCTTCATTATGACAGAGAAAAAAAAGTAACGTTTAGCCTAGTTTGGCGTCAGTTTCCCAGACTTGCAGATAAAACAGCAGCTTTATTTGCTGTGAATTCAACATTTCGTTTACATCATATCCAGTCTCACAGTAAGATATCCCGACAGATACCCAGATACGCGATGGAATTGTAAAACTATTATTTGGGATCTGATGCGTTCAGGTAAAAAAAATGCCATTTACAATCTTTCCAGGACTCGCTGGTGACTCAGCAAGATTGGCGCTGACTTGGGAGACGCTACACAAGCGACAACGCTCTATATAGGATTGCTATTATTTTGTATTATGAATATAATTTTAACAGTGTTTATAATAAGGATTAGGGGTGGGGATTTCAAATAGTTTACTATTTGAATACACAGGGTGCAGCCTTATTGTGTATTCGATTACCCGAACTCTGGTCCCTTACGCTACCAAGAAAAGGCAAATGCTTGTGCACAAGTTTAGCCGGGTTCACAAAACAATGTCCAAGACCAGATTTCTTCGCTCTGTACCCTATTTCATTAAGCAGAAGTTTTTTCTTTTGTTTACTGAATTAAAATAGAGAACTCAATGAGCAGCACCGTCACAGCGCGTAGCTCTTCCAATTAAAGCAACAGTAGCATAATATTGCGCAAACCACCAAATAATATTTTTTGCTGTAGTGTATTCAGAGTAAAATAACACCTATCATATAGCAACCTAAATATTTTACATGTGTTTAATTCTAACAAAAAATATTTATAAAATAATCTTGGTGTAAATATTGTAACCTGGCCAAAATAGAAAATACATTCCAACATTACAATAGTTTAACATTACTGATTACAACTAGCCATTATGTACTGACATCAGATGAATCTAAGTCAAGTTACTTTGTTTATTCAATAACCTGTAAATAATTCAAAACAAGGATACCTGGTTGTCAGTGGAAATGTTGCCCTTACTCCCTCCATTCACAGAAAGTCAACAGTAGATGTTTTAGGTTGAACTGCAGTCCAGAGTTAAAAAAATGACTCCTTTCCAACCCCAATTATCTGCCTTTTCTTATAGTCACTGCATTGTTCTGCTTAACATTTAGTAGGTCTTTAGATTCATCCTAACGATAAATTACCTTTCTAATTTCAATGTTACCCAAGTTTGGATTACTGCTTATAGCACTTGCTATATACAGTACATGTTAAATGGCTGAAGTAACATATATTGAAAGGCTTTGTTTAGCCACTTTCTTTTAAGGTGTGGGCTTTCTTTGGTTACCATACACAGTTGGAAACATACTGAAAATAAAAACCATCATCAAAAAATATATTAATATACTGGGCCAGATAAAACTAGCCCAGTGGCCCGAAGGGCTAGTAGTTAAAAATCTAAACTTAGAGCCCTGATTTGTATAAACACTACCATTTGGTTTGGAGCATAAAGTATCCAATGTAAATTTTAAAGAAAAAAATCTACTTATTTTAATTTGCTTCTCCATTTTGCACATGTGCAACATTCAGAGACAGGTTAACTTGTCTTAAGGAGCGTAAGCAGGGACACGCAACGATCACCACTTAAAAACATTTAACAACAACTCCCCCCTCGAAGAAAGGGATTTTTGCCTAGCCGGGAACAGCTCCTGCCTTTGGTTCGTACCATTTTGAAAAGTGTTTTAACATAAAAATCTAATTGATCAAACCTATTAGCCATTTCAGTGTGAGAAGAGGCCTGTAATGGGCTATCTCTCAGCATGGAGCCCCCATAAAGCTATTAACACCTTTTGTTGTTTTTCCTCCCGTTTTTCTAAATGTGCTGAGAAGTTCAAAAAGGCAAAGCAGGCAATCTGTTAACCTCGCACAGAGCTGCGAGTCATGGTTCCCTTTTCAACCGCCGTCCCTCTTTACCGGACCAGTTAAACGCTGCTGATATTCCTGACACTAGCTAAGTCTTTATTTACTTATGAAGCTGTGAGACAGTTAAATTAGAACTAATTAGTAAGGTGTCAGCTCCTTGCTTTGCCGCAAGCAAGTGCTCCAGATGACACAGGCCACTTAAACCCCTCCCATTGACTCTCCTCCACCAGAGCTCACATCACTCGAGCGCAAAGGCAAACGATAGAAGCTTAGAGAATTCTTCTTCTTCTTCTTCTTCTTCTTCTTCTTCTTTTTTGCCCTTGGCAAATTGTGTTACTAATATGGGTACATGTGTACAGTGTGGATCGATTGTTTGTTTTACAGGATGCTAATATTAAACAGTGGGAGAATGTAATTAGACAAGCGGTACATTTCCGTCTCTGGAAACAACAAAGGGGGAGAAAACCCTTACATGAAATGAAAGGCAAGCTCAGGGAGGATTTGTATGGGAGGTTACAATAATAACCCTTTTGGAAGAGGCTTTGGATTCAATAAAGTTGTCACCGGTGTCCTGCTGTGCACACTCAGATTTTTAGCCCTAAGCCAAAATTTGGTGTTTATGTTGAAACCTGAAAAAAGCATGGATGAAAGTATATAATATCTGATTATTCCCATCACAGTTTTATAAGTTCCCTTTGTTCAGATCAAAAGATTCTTTGAAATGTGTTCTACATAACCTTGTTTTCTGTTTGCCAGACGGGGCGAGCAAAAAAAAAATGTAGAAAATTGTCAAGACTTTGCCTAGTAAAATCAGATTTGATTTCACTCTGCCAGGATATTGCTAAACATCACACTTATGTCAAAAATAAAAAGTGGAAGTTGTATTTTTTTCTCTCCATTTTAGTTTTTTTTTTTTTTTTTTTTCCATGAGACTAGTCTGATTCCTTTTCAAAAAGGTGCCTCAGCCTTGGGGTGCAGGTTTTCTTTCAGCAAGTTCTTATTTCTCGATGTCCATGGCTTGTATGTCTATTAAAAGCAAAGGTTTTACTGCGCATGACCCATTGAGATGAAACATCTTGTTTTCAGGAGTGGTGTTGTGGTGCAAGAGGACTGCTCATTCATACAGTGATACCCATCAAATCAGAAACGAGGCGACACCCAGGCTCAAGTGGAGATATCCAGTCTGACAATCGAGAGCTTTGAGATGCCTTTGCTACGAACCATAAAAAAGTTTAAGTTGTCTTTGTACTTGTTCTCACGCATATTCTTAATGATTTCATAAACTATTCACCGTGGGTATGGGAGCAATTGCAGAATTAGGATCTCTGACCGACATACAGACACATCTTAGCTAACTGGACTCGGAGAATAAACAAGAGCCAGGCCAGTGGCAGACCTCTGTTCAAACATGTTCTGCAATAATGTTCTTTATGACTGTCCATGTCATCTCAGGCTATGCCTTCAGCACATATCAAGGGGAGGTAAATTCATGAATGTTCTTAGCTGTGTTGTGCTGTTGGGTGTAATGTTCCACCTCAGGTTATAGCTTGACAACCAATCCATCTTGTCCGCTGGAGATGTTCCTCCTACTGTTTGTCCTATGGAGCCCCATCTGAGAAGCCCACCCACACTTCCCTGGAGGAGGCTGCATTTTGATAGAAAATGGCATGGGGAGGAATAGGAGAGCTAAACTCAGGGTTTAGAAATGCAAAAAACACAACCTGACAAGCCTAATGGGGAGCAGGGCTTCTTAACTGCCTCAACCTGCTTGATCGTTTAGACAGCTAACCAGCTACATTAAAAACTGGAGGAAGAGCTTTGCTTTCTCTTTTAGAAGGAAGCATGTTTTTAGATGCATGTAAATTCTGTGATCTCAGCACAGTTTCTAATCGCTGATGGAAGCAAAAATATATCCCCATACCTTTACAGTGGTATTAAAACAAAATGGTGGTGATGTTGTAACCATTAGTATAGCTGTAGCTCTGTCAGCATCTAGATTTAGACTTTTGGCACAAGAATATTATGTATTATCATCAGCACAATTACCTCTCAATTCCACTTCTGCCTGATTTTAAGGGACCTATTTGATCTTTTAAAGCTTGTAATGTAACAACATTGAAAAAAAAAAACAAAACAACATAATTGATGGGCCTAACTCGTCAGAACTTGCTTTGATATATTAATATACAAGCACAATGTCGTGTGTGTGTGTGTGTGTGTGTGTGTGTATATGTGTGTATATATATATATATATATATATATGTGTGTGTGTGTCTAATTTGTTATGGTTTTGCTAGTAATCTACAGCTTGTTTGTTTGACAGTTAGGTTTAAAAATAAGTTTAAATGGTGTGGACTGAAGCAAAGAGCTGTAATAAAAAGGGGGGGGAGGGGGGAAGACAGACCTTCATTAAAATGAAGCACAGCACCTTTGAACCCAGTCATAAGGTACAGCCTAGGGATGATCATTAATGAAAACACAGAGTCGGGCACATCTGTGACTGAGTAGTTAGTCCTTTAGTCCCCTGCCGCTCTGTGTGGAGTGCTCCTTAATGTGGCATTGTTTACTCACAATTAAACTCTTTACCGATAATTTAGCTTTCAGAGGCTGAATTGGTCACACAGGTCCGAATCCCAGAGACGGGACAGATGTGTTCTATACACTTGTTTAAATAGGGCTCTCATTAGGAAGTAGTGCATGTATAGCAAGCTGATTACAGCACAAAGCAGGATGCTTTATCGTAGCGAGCTCTCAGGAGGTGGCAGTGACTGTGTCAGCTGCTGCCGCCACTCTCCCGGCTCGAGGATAATGAGTGACAGGAAGGCTCACGGCTTGCTCTGCTGCGTGCTAGGCTTTACACAGCGTCCCTGCATGGGCTCCACCAGCTCCACGCTGCTGCTGCAGGATTGGGATCGTTCAGTGTTGTCATCATAAATCTCACACAAAAGATAACACATGCACAACAACTGTAGTGTACAGATGCACGCACACACACAGAGAGGCATATATATCTTGCAGAATAGAAATCAATCATATATAATAGAAGGCATATATATATATATATTATATATATATATAAGAGATATATATATATAATTATATACAAAATGTGTTTCTGAAAAGATGTATAGCTGCAGTGTACAAGCATTAAAAAAATGAAATTTGCACGTGTTTTACTTTTAAAATAAAGATATGTCGACTTCCCGAAAACAAACTTTTCAAAAAGTTTATTAAATTAGTAAATTTGGAAAACAAAAACATGTAGTTTTTTTTTTTTCAAAAGTATAAAATATATATATATATTATATATTTTATATATTTAAAAAACTTTTTTATATATATAAATATATTTATATATTTTTTATATATATATATATATATGCGCGCAGATTGTATGTTCTCATTTTTAATCATTAGCTCTACTGTTGGTTTTTTATGTGGCCCCAAAGTAATTACCTGGTTAGGAAAAGAACGAACCAGCAGATTTATAGACTGCTGTGGTGTTAACTGGGCACCGTTATTGTGCAGAATCACTATAGCTGCAGGTTCATATCATCGATAGTGTGATTAGAAAGGTACAATCTTGTGACAAATGACTGTAATAATTACCACCAATCACCACCAGAAACAAAGAGACCACAGTCATTGTTCCATTTTATGTTTTAGTTGTTTGCATATTAAAGACTCCACTTAACACCACCCCTTTAAAACTACTGTATTTAGCAAACCACTATAAAAAAAGGTTTCTCACTGCCTTTTTTACAAGGCAAATTACAGCCTTCCTTTTGAAGTGGGTTTTCAGCCCATTAAGACTTCTGATTTATTCATAGGTGCTTGTGTGACTTTAATTGGTTAAATCTTTTGTTTTTTCTACTAAACTTTTTCTACTCTTGATAGTTTCAGTCAGCAGTTAATTTGCAGCTGTGTTTTATGGTATATATTACAGCTGGGTTTAAGAGCCTAATATAAAGTCAGTATGGGCAGTGGAAGGTCAAAGAAGGGCACAAAGGTCAGCGCATTGTTACACTGCCCAGCAGAAATACATATAAGAGCCGGTAAATGTTATTTATTTCATTCAGCTAAATAGCCTCTTCCATGACCCTCTTGTGTCGGAACATTAAGGTAGGCAATTACACAGCAAGACGTTTTGAATGGGGTTAATTTTTCTGCTTTGTCATTAAGCACTCCTTGATTGGCAATTCATGCATAATTGGTGATCAGTTAAGGCCATAAAGCTGTTCTACCGTTCGAAAGTGAGTTCTGAATGAAGACAGATATCTTCCACCCTGGACTCATCTTCAATGATATTCCAGCTGCAAAGAAAGTGAAAGGGGTTGGGAACAGAGGTATGGCTGCAACTTTTTACACAACTTCTCTGCTCGTGTGAAATTCATGTTCTGACCTTTTAGTGGTAGGTCATGTCATAGTATCATTCTCCCTAATATCATAAGCAGATACATACACACACACAAACACAAAGGCCTACAGTATATACACTCTTGTAAATGTGGGTTTTCCTTTTCCCAGATACAGTACATCAGTGTTAGATATAATTATGCAGTTTTTTCAAAATCAGATTTCACAAACTGAGAATTAGGTTCCAGATCAATAAATCAATCAAGCAAACAGACGAGCTGTTAGATCTGTGATGAATCCAGTATAAATTATATAGAAATTAAGTTTTTGTTTTCTTCTTCAATTTAGATTATTAAGTTACTGGGAAGCTTATAATTATTAAATTAAGTTAAAAAGAAATCAATATCTATCTATCTATCTATCTATCTATCTATCTATCTATCTATCTATCTATCTATCTATCTATCTATCTATATATATAATATATATATATATATATATATATATATATATATATAACTAGATAATAGTGTACATTGTCAGTCTGGTCAGATTGAGGTTATCAAATGACCCATATTAAATTGTAGTTTCTACAAATAGATGTGCTAAACTGTGTGCTGGTACTTAATACTTATTACCTGTAAACTGGTATTATTGGTATACATCAAGTTTAAAATTATAAATATTGAGGGACAAGATAAACCGCAAAGTGTTGTTGTTTTTTTTAATATCTTTAAGGTTTGAGGCTGTTCTTGCTTTAGGGCCTGCCTAAGATTCCCAGCTACTCCAGAGAAGTTTATGTGAAACTGGCAACCTAGTGGTCAGACGGCTTTGACTTGAACTAAACAAAAAGACAATTGCTGAAATCAAACTGACCCTTGCCGCTCCCCCCTTGACTCTCTTAATCTTAATTGAATCAGCCTCACAAAAGATGTTGACACTGAGAGATTGCACAAACCTGGGAGGTGAAGCACCCTGAAAAACTCCCGTATTCATTAACGTGTTCGCTCACTTCCATTCCCCTCATCCCTCAGTGTCTCAGAGATACTGTCCCACATGGAAGTGGATCTCTCACTGTGGTCTTATTTGTCCTGTTATTGTTTATTTATTTATTTATTATTCTTATCCTGTTTATCCCACTTGAAGAAAAAGAAAAGTCACTTTTTATTCACAACTATAACAGAGTTTTAGAGGCCCTGATCATCAGTAACTGCCTGTCTTAAAATACCACGAAGTGTCCTAATATGTTGTTGATAATAGGACTACTCTGAATATGTAACCTACAGTAATATCAGTTCAATAACAAACAACACATTCCTCCGTTCTGTACAATATTAAGATTTTCAATACACCCATTCACAACTATTACAATGCAAAGAACACATTTAACTTATTGTTCGTAGTGTAAACTCATTTGCATTCTGCTATTGCCACAGCGACCCTGTTATTCATAGCTTAAAAATATACTGTACAAGAATATGCATAGCAGTTTGTACACTGGTATTTATAACAAATAATTAAACATGCAACATTCCACTGACATTTTATTCAGAGTGGCTAATTTCCTGAGATCTCTGACTCGTGGTGTCTCCTGCTTTCATGATTTATGCAGGGATCCATTTCCGAGAGTTTCGTCAAGTCTTAAGAACATTTTGAGCTGCACAGATTCCCTGCACATCCCATATCAATATTAAGACTGTTCAGCACACTAGCTCGTGGCTTTGAGTAAAAGTGAATATTTAGAGAGGAACCTCCTTCGGGATACATGACTCCAGGGCTTTCTGCAGACTCGTGAGGACTGATTAAGAGACTTTGAAGAACTCGAAATCAGTGCTCAACACAATATTTGTACTAAGAGCTCATGTGTCTCCAGAGTAGAACGTGAAAAAGCACTACACTTGCTGTGTTTTGCCTTTCATGGTGGAGCTTTTTCGCTACTGAGCAAGGATACTGTCAGTCTATGTAAACCGATGTGCTAATGGATTCATAAACAAACAGCTGTTCTAACATTCCTTAAATAGTACCAGTTACATGTGTATGCATATGTGTGTGTGTATATATATATATATATATACAGTGCCTTGCAAAAGTATTCAGACCCCTGGCCAATTCTCTCATATTACTGATTTACAAATGGTACATTGAAATTTCGTTCTGTTCGATATTTTATTTTAAAACATTTAAACTCAAAATCAATTATTGTAAGGTGACATTGGGTTTATGTTGGGAAATATTTTTAAGAAAAATAAAAAACTGAAATATCTTACTTGCATAAGTATTCAACCCCCACATATTAATATTTGGTAGAGCCACCTTTCTCTGCAATAACAGCTTTAAGTCTTTGGGGTAAGTATGTACCAGCTTTGCACACAGTGTCGGAGTGATTTTGGCCCATTCTTCTTGGCAGATTTGCTCCAGGTTGTTCAGGTTGGTTGGACGATGCTTGTGGACCACAATTTTCAAATAGTGCCACAGATTCTCAATGGGATTGAGATCAGGACTTTGACTGGGCCACTGTAGGACATTCACCTTTTTGTTCTTGAGCCACTCCAATGTTGCTTTGGCCTTGTGCTTTGTCCTGCTGAAAGGTGAGTTTCCTACCAAGCTTCAGTTTTTTAGCGGACGCCCAGTCCCTGCTGATGAGAAGCATCCCCACAGCATGATGCTTCCACCACCATACTTCACTGTAGGGATGGTGTGTCTTGAGGCATGGGCAGTGTTAGGTTTGCGCCACACATAGCGCTTTGAGTTTTGGCCAAAAAGCTCTATCTTGGTCTCACCTGACCACAAAACCTTTTCCCACATTGCAGCTGGGTCACTCTCATGTATTCTGGCAAACTCCAGAAGTGCTTTCAGATGGTACTTTTTGAGTAACTGCTTCTTTCTTGCCACCCTCCCATACAGGCCAACGTTATGCAGAGCTCTTGATATGGTTGACTGGTGCACCATTACTCCACTCCCAGCCACTGAACTCTGTAGCTCCTTCAAAGTGATTATTGTCCTCTCTGTGACTTCTCTCACAAGTCTCCTTCTTGTTTGAGCACTGAATTTTGAGGGACGGCCTTTTCATGGCAATGCCTGGGTGGTGTGATGCAGCTTCCACTTCCTGATTATTGATCCAACTGTGCTCACTGGGATATCCAAACACTTGGATATTATTTTGCACTCTTTCCCTAATCTATGCATTTGTATTACTTTATCTTAAACTTCTGTAGAATGCTCTTTGGTCTTCATTTTCCTTTAGATTCACAGCCTTACCAATGATCCTTCTTTATTCAGAAAATGTGACAGCAACTTTAATGGTTCACAGGTGGAGGCCAATGGTAAGGTAATTGTGTCCTCGTTAGTGCAATTTCTTTCATCGGTGCAAACTGGGAGCTTCCACAGCACAGGGGTTGAATACTTATGCAAGCAAGATATTTCAGTTTTTTATTTTTCTTAAAAATATTTCCCAACATAAAACCAATGTCACCTTACAATAATTGATTCTGAGTTTCAGTGTTAAAAATAAAATATCAAACAGAACGAAATTTCAATGTAGCATTTGTAATTCGGTAATATGAGAGAATTGTTCAGGGGTCTGAATACTTTTGCAAGCCACTGTGCGTGTGCATATGTGTGTGCGTGTGCGTGTGTGTGTGTATATATATGGATGGGTTATTCTAGCACTTCCATCTTGAAAGCTGGATTATTAGCCAGGGGCTCCTCCATACACCAGTAAACGTTATTTGCTTCCACATCCCGTTCCACTGTAAAATGTGGAAGCTGTGAAAAGTACAGCCCTTCAGTATCTGAAAGCCAGAGGCCTCCAGGAACGTGGCAACTTTGCTCACCAGATCAATGAGCCCCTGCCCCCCCTTCATCCTGGGACAGGTACAACACCCCTTACCTCAGCCAATGGAACCCGTCCCAAAAAAACTACAACAAAAGACTGTAACTCCTTCAGTAGCTCTGGAGGTGGCTCCACTCAAGCCATACGGTGCCACAACATGGAAGCTACTAAGTTATTTGTAATTAATACTCTGCCTCTATATGAAAGCAGGGGAAGCAACAGGTGCCACTTTTGTAACCTACTCATCTTCTCCACTACCCCTTCCCAATTCATCTGGAGCTCTTCCCTGTCTGTCCCCAGGAACACCCCCAGACACTTCACCACTCCCCTGGTAACCCTGGGGGCACCTGTCTCTGCCAACTGTCCAACAGAGTGGTGCTACTTTTAGCTCAATTAATACGTGCAGAGGATACTCTTTCAAAAGACTCTTAACAGCACAGAATCGACACATCGTGCTATCAAACAAAAAAGACAGTGATGTCATCAGCGTACGCTGTCACTCTCACTGGCTCCATTTGGCAATTTGGCACTGATATTCCGATCAAGTGTGTACCTATACCAGTGGCTCAATGGCTAATGAATAGAGCATTCCTGACAGTGGGCAACCTTGATGTACCCCCCTGTATGCCCGGAAAGGAGAACTCAAATAACCATTTATTTTTAATACACTAAAAATGTTGCTATAAAAAAGTCCAATTTGGGATATAAAAATGGCCAAAACCAAATGCTTCAATAGCTGTGATCAACCCTTCTCTTGATCCAGCGAGATTAAACCGGAATCTAAACCAAACAACTTGGAGGCTTCCATCAAATCCCTAATGAGGAAGATGTTGTCAGAAATATACCTGTTTGGCACACAGTAAGTCTGGTCGTGGTGCACTACTTCCCCAATCACAGTCTTCTAAAGCCACTGCTTTAGCACAGGTCTTATAATTGGTGCACAAGAGGCTGAATGGCCTGTAGTTCTTAATACAACAAAGATTGTCTTTCTTGGGTAGCAGTGTGAGGACAGCACGCCTACAACTTAGGGGCAGCTCTCCCTCCCTTACACTCTCCTCCAGCACCTGCAGGAGGTCTTCAACCAACTTGGGCCAGAACGCTTTAAAAAACTCCACAGGCAAGCCATAGATACCTGGGTCTTGTCAGTATGAAGCCCCTCCACTAGATTGTAGTGTAAGAGGACAATCTAGGGTCCCCTTGTCCCCATCAGGCACTTCCTGGAGCCCCTGAAAAAATAACTCTGTTTCGCTGTCCTGTAAGACATTCTCTTCAGTATACAGTTTAGAATAAAAATCCAAAGCACAGCGCTGAATGGCCGCTGGTTTCTGCAATTCCTCCCCTGAGTCTGTCCTCAGACAGAGGATCTGCTTACTCAGCTGTTTTTTTTCTCCAAATTGAAGAAATACTTTGAGTATCAATGTCATTTGTATGCTGGAAACGGGAGCAAACCAGTTCACCCTATACCTCGGTGTCCAACACTTCCTGCAACATCTTCCGCTTAAATTTTAAATGTTCAGTTAACTGGGCATTATACTGGGACTCCAGAGCTGTAACCAGCTCTGTAACGTCAGCCTCTAGCTGTTTTCTCCCACCATGGTAATGGTGTTTTTCCAGCAGGCTTTACCTGCTGCTTCAGTCTTTTCTGCCGACTTGCCAATTGTCACTGCTGATTTATCCAATGTTTCAGCCGCCTTCACTTGCATTGCTGTTTCCTGTCTTCACTACACCCCCGTCAACAGTATTCCTGCCGATGGTAGGTTTACCAGAAGTGGGTCCTTCATCCCCACTATCAGCTCCTTTCTTTGTTTTCTCTTTATTACCAGCTTTTTTAGGGCAGTTTCTCCCAATATGCCCTTCTTTACCACACTCAAAACATTTCATATTTTCAGTTGTGGCAAAAACATTGTAAGTACTTCCGTAAACAGTAAACTTTACACTATTAATTTCTGAGTGCATTTCATTCAGAATCATGGATACCTTCTGACAAAAAGACAGCACTGATCTCTGGATTTTTGAACCCCGGTGTAAGCCTCCTAATCGAGGGTGTGATTTTACCATAATACGTTAGATCTCTTTCCAGGAGCTTGTTTGTTAAAAACGGGGGAACATTAGAAACGGTGACCCCAGTCACAGGTGAGGAGAGCGGCAGCACAGAGACAAACGTGTCTTTAATCACAATCCCCTCCTGCACCACTTTCCACACCATCGCCTCCTCACTGAGAAATTTAACCACAGCTTTACTCGTTCGAGCCGCGGACTTCACATTATTAAAACCAACTCATTTATCCACTACCAACACGCAATCCTCGACCGACACATATTCTTCACTAACTATTTAGATCCTGTTTCTATGAGACAAAGATTCAAACGAGAACCGGTGGGGGGGGGGGGGGTATTTCCCCCCACTTTGGGCCGTAGTGACCTGAAAGTGTTAAAAAAACACACAAGTGACACTTAAAAAACATTAGTTAAACAGTATAGAAAAAAAGAGTAAACAAAACTCACAGCGGCTCACACACTCCACCACACTCACTCACAACCACCCCACACTCCCAGCATACACCACGAGAGAGAAAGATACATCCAATTTGTTGCATGCAAAGAACAAATTTATAGCGCACACAAAATATTAATATTAAATATTTTTATTTTATTTTTAAAAAGACATAGCGTTCTACATTGATACTCATTTTGGATTTATACATTAAATACTTTGTATCTTTCTGGTTTGAATGTTGAATTGGTTTACAGTCCTTTCCTATAGTAGAGTTCTTCCCTGTATGTACTTTAGAATTTTAGTGGTTTAATTATGATATTTTATTATTGTATTGATGACCAGGAGCTGTTAATTTTGTCATTAATTGTGGATGCTTGTTAAATGTTTGTATATGCATTAATTAAGTTAATGTCATTGTTTTCGACTTGGTAATTGGAACTAATATATAGCTCCTGAGTGAATTTGATGTGCTATCCTGATGAAGGCACATTTGTGCCAAAACCGGTAGATCGCTATGTCTTTTTAAAAATATAATAAATTCACTATTATTAATACTGTGTGTGCGCTATAAATTTATTCTTTGCATATGCAAGAAATTGGTTGTATGTTTATTCTGCTTGGCAGTACCTAATTGAAGATAATGATATCAACTTTCTGAAGAATTTTGGAGAACTCGTGTACATCGTGTTATGCGCAATACGGTTATTTTATATATATAGATATATATATATATATATATATATATATATATATATATATATATATATATATAATGTATGTGTGTGGTCATATCTCTATACATCTAGAGATATGTAGAATACTTTTTATGAAAAATAATGGTCTTTACTAAAAGATTCAGTATCATTACATGTGTGAACCACTTTTCATTATTATTTATTATTATTATTATTATTATTATTATTATTATTATTATTATTATTATTATTATTATTATTAGTATTAGTATTAGTAGTAGTATTAGTATTTAATAAAATGAACACCTCCTTCATTGCCAAAACAAAAAGGCATACTAATAAATCTATTTCTATCCCCTGTGTAATTCCCCAGCAGCATATCTCTGAGCGAGTGGCAAGGAAATAACCATGCAGCTCTTATTAAAATGTCTGCGCTGTCCGTGATTAACATTCTGCAGTCTGACGACGCCAAACTAGTGGAACATACAACGGTGAATTGAAATTAAATGTGTAAAAGCTTTGCTTTAAAGAGATTCCTGCTGCACTTTCAAGTCCAGAAAAAAAAAACGCAAGGCTGGTAGTTATCTGCAGTTATTTGATCATTGCTGCTTCCATTGCAGTGTATTAGGGGAAAGACACCAGATAATGCCTGCAGGCAAGATTCATTCATTATGCATGTACATTATTCATACAATTATTGATAATGCTTTTCATAATAGTTATTATTCATACATTAATTATTGCAGTTACTGTTAGTATTACAGATACTATTATTAATGTTGAATTGTTTGAATAATAATGTGGTCCCAGTAGTTTTCTTCTGTCATTTATTTCAAAACAGTTAGGATATTGCATTGTTGGTAAAGCACGCCACAGAGACCCATATGCAGGATATTTCTAACAATAACATTACAAATAATGTTTACATTGGCATTTCCATTTCAAACAACTATTATAATCAGGATATAGGCTTGCCCAGGTGTACCTACATGGATTCAAACACACACACACACACACACACACAATCTCTCACTAGGAAAGAACTTTTTTCATTCTCTCCCCCCTCTTTAAATGCTGTTTACGGATGTGAACTGAAGTTGAGTCTGTAACCATGCCTGTGTGAGGACAACATACAGTAAATTAGTTCTTCGAGTCCTAAACTGTCATAACTCAACCATGATTTGAAATGCAACTCCCAGGTTTTTGGGCATAGTTTTCTAGTGCACATAAATCAACACATCAAGCCTTTGAGATTGTAATTATTAAGTTTTGTATATAATTTTATTGGGACGAGGTCACAGCAACGCAGGGATTTCAAAGGTTTTTTGAAGGCTTTTAGTTTTTTTGTTTTTTTTTCTTGCTTGAGACAGGTGGAATGCCCAAACTGTGTCCATATCTCCCTTTTAAAGCTGAGCTCTTTGATTCACTCTCTTCTTTAGGCAGTTAACAAGTTATGGGCTCTGTCTTTCCTAAACAACACATACCCAATTCCCATTTCTAGCCACATGTCATTTGAAGATCCCTTCAACCACACAGAGTACAACAGTGCGTCATCACTGTGTGTCTGACATCTCATCCAGTTCAATTAGGGTTTGTTGCAATACCGCATGAAAAAGCATGCCGCATTGTGTTGAAATAGACGATGATGTATTGAATTTTAATATGCTTTTAAGGACTTTATGAATAGTCAATAAATAGTAAATCTATTTCTAACAGAGATGCTATTGCCCAGGAAGTTAGTTGCTTCTGACCTTTAAGCTGGCCATTTAGACAAATAACATTAACATACCAGAGACTACTGCTTACAGTGTAACTCTAGAACCCTTCTGGGTTGTGGGACTGGGTTTGTTTCCAGTCTGGTATGTAGTGCTGAGATGAGAAATCTTTTTGACGGCAGGATTTTTATAACGATCATATTACCTGTCCATGTGTTGCATTACAAAAAAGCACATTTTCTTGTGATAATTTACGTCTAATGCTATTCTTATTGATAGCTCTTCAAAAACTCTTATTCAGAACTTCTTTTAAAGGCTGATTGCCTCGTAATTGTTTTCTAGAATGATTTTAAGCAGTGAGTGATATTCGATGCCGCTATGGTTAAATATACTTTTTTCAATTTAGGATGAATTTAATGCTTGTGAAAGCTGCTGTTATTGATAGCACCGGAGACTGCAATCCTGTAGTTCTACACAGAATTAAAAACCTCTCCACTTTCATCCACCAATCAGGAAGCACCGTGGCAGAACACAGCTGCATTACCAGACAGCTGCAGAACTCTCAGGTAGAACATCTGGCTTTGAAAAAACGAACGGAAAGAAAGCAGAACTAGAAAAGGTAAATAAAAATGTGTGATTCAGAATGCTTATAAAACAATAAAGGCAGTGTTTACCAGTTTATAATGGCACTAAAACCCTGAGACGATGATCGTCTGAACTTTATCGACGTGATCAACTAAGAGACGGTAATGCCCAGTACACAGGGTTCAGTAGAGACCTGGGAAACCATAGGGGCAGCTTGCCAGCAGTGCACTCTCTCGGCCGTGATTGAACAGTTAGTTACTACAGGGCGTGGTCACTTTACCACTGAGGGGTTGGCCACACCCTCAGTTCTTTAAGATTTTGTGAATAAGTTGCATCTGGTGGTTGATATATCTTGGTCACAACACACAAGCAGTGTTTGGGTTATTGTGTATATTGATTGATTAGGCTTGAGGTTATATTTATATTTTATGTTATTATGTTTAGTTTTGTTTGTTGGGTGGGGGTGTGAGGCAGATGCAGACAAACAGATTGATTGATTGATTGATTTCCCTCTCTGTCTTAAACATTAAATTAAATATTGAAAACAGTCTACATGGCCTAACTGTGAATTAACCAAATTTGTGAATTATCAGAAACCGTAGTACTGTACCCATAGTCTGGTCTTTTCGTGACTGACAATGAAATATTTATTTTAAATGTTGGTAAGCCAGTTCTTGCAGTACAACACAAATATTTTAAAGAGCAGTATTCTAACATACCTCTGATTGGGGTTTTTTCTTGCAATACTAGGAGGCTATGTAGAAAAGAAACAGTGTTAGCAGACTTCCAAGGCTATGTCAAGCAATCACACTCCCTGTTTAAATGTGTTATGTGAGGCGGTACTACACTGCTGATATTTCTGGCAAACAATGATCTGATCTGTGAGCTCTATTCATTCCCATTGTTACCAAGATGAAAACAACATAACATTGTTACTTGCAGACTTAAAGTTTACATAGAGATTCATTACAAATAAAATGTCTTGATAGGCGTGCAGTACATGCAAACATGCATACACACACATTCCAAACATGTCGTTAGCAGTGCTGGGCACACGTAGTAATCATAGGTCAAAGTAATGCAACGGAAGTATATGCAGGTTAAAACTTTGTATGTTACTAATTGGATTTTTATCAGCATTTTAGTCGCGCTTTGTAATAAGTTTAATTAAACAAACATATGATTTACTATTACATTAAAATGAAGCAAACAGAAATTCATGCTGAGCGCTAAAACGCTAACATTAATTCATTGTCCTGGGAAAGGTTTTTCTCCCATAGATGTGTTGAAACCCAGCTCTTCTAATCTCTTCTGCAGTGACCTCTTTTAAGCTCAATATTGAATCAGGAACAGAAACTGTAGCGGTGACCGACCCTGACCATTTACTTACATTAATGACGGGGAGCTGGTGGATTTGAACCAGGCTCAATGAAAGACAGTGTCTTTATGAGACAGTGATCAAACAGTCGACAGGTATCTGTGCATCAGAACACATTAATCAAGAGGTATGTTATCAGTTCGAGGGCAGGGAAATGTAAATGTGATTTCTGGCATTGATAAGGAAGAATGGAATTATTCTTGGTCCCACTGCATCAGATATAGGTAGATAGGAGGCTTTCTTTACTCTCGCAAGAAAGACACACTCGTACAGAACAGTTCTTTTTTCAGGTGTGGCGTGTATGCCCAGCACATCACTATGCATTGTAGAACAAGTTGTGTGATTTTAGTGTTTTGGACTCTATTTTTAATTTAAAAAAACCCCAAAAAAACAGTGCTAGTGAATTAATAGGCAGCTCACATGCCCCAGGGCAAGGAAGGTCACGGGTTCAAGCCCTGCCTAGATATCACCTGGACATACTCCATCAATCATCATCTGTCCCCAGCATTGTGTGTGAGGCAGCTGGAGTACTCAGGGTGTCTTCCTACGAGGGGGATATACAAACAGGGCACTGACTGGAGACATGTTCTGAAAAGAGTGGAGACACTGACCCAGTGCCATTCTGAAGTCCTTTTAGCAAGCGCAGCTTTCCCATGCTATGGGGTGAGACCTGGTCAGGTAGACAACGAGCATGAGCGGTCAACGTGATACCAAGACGCTCCAATGCACAGGTCTTATGGGATAGTTCTCTATAGATAAGTTGAGTGCTGGTACTGGATACAGTCAGGGGTGGTGCAAGTTTCTCCTATACATCTCCACTATATGTATGTACTCAGGTGCTCATGAAAGGAGTGGCTCCTTTTTTAAGGGGTGAAGGTTCAGTTTAGACTACATGCCCATCCCATTTTTGGACTCCCATTTTTAGACATGCATGTTGTGTAGAATTAAGAGGTGCCCACTTCGCTGAGGGAAATGTTTCGGTCACCAAACTAATGCCAATCCTAACCATTCTGTTACTTAAAAAACAAGAGCTTTGAAATATAAAGCAATCACTTAAAACTACAGAAGTGTCAGATTTATGTAATTGAGATGTTGAGTTATACCTCAAGATGTGTCATTTAAACTGTTCCCTGGCAATGCCAGCTTGCCAAAGGTAATATTTACGGCAGTAGCTGTTATGAAAGTGACTTTAATAAACGATGCAGTTAAATCAACAACTGTACCCACCTGGTGTATACAGCCTAGGCAAGAATATTAAAGTGAGATAAATTATAAAGCAATGAGCCCAGACCTGAAGAACCCCATTAGTTTGCTAAATCTGTGCTGTTTTTAACACACACACAAAACACATCTGCACCTGTGATTCATGGGGGTTTAAGTGTTTGTGCTTGAAAGCTTCTGTTTCTTAACTGCATACGCCATTGTTATGATACCGGGTGATAAACTGGCTTCACTATCAGCCATCAATAAAAAAAAAAGCCAAGGGTTTTAGAGTATGAGTTATAGTAACCTGAAACCCACATTTTTTTAAATAATTATTATTATTCATTTAAAAATCAGCAATACTGGGCTCCCGAGTGGTGCATCTGGTAAAGGCGCTCCGCGTGGAGTGCAGGATGCACCCTATCGGCTAGAGGTCGCCGGTTTGAGTCCAGGCTATTCCACTGAAAACTGTGGATGGGATTTCTTAGTGGGCGGTGCACAATTAGCCGAACACCACCCAGGGGGGGTTCGCTCGGCCAGGGTGTCCTCGGCTCAGCGTGCACCAGTGACCTCTGTAGACTGGCTGGGTGCCTGCAAGCTTGCCTGTAAGCTGCCCAGAGCTGCGTTGTCCTCCGGCACTGTAGCTCTGGGTTGGCTGCGTGGCAGGCCTGCAAAGTGAAAAAAAAGAGCTCGGCTGACGACACACGCTTCTTCACCGCTCCCGAGTCAGCGCAGGGGTGGTAGCGGTGAGCTGAGCGTACAAAATAACATACAATAAAATACAATTGGATATATTAAATAATGGGAGAAAAATGGGGTAAAATCAATTGGTGACTACTAAGTTAAAAATAAATAAATAAAATCAGCAATACAAGCAACCTGTTATTACTTATAATAAAATACTTTTAAATGAGAACTGGTTTTTTTCTGCCTTGTTCGATAGCTTGACAGTTTGAATTCAAATGAGAGTTGTAGGTAACAGGATGTTTTGATGTGTCAGGTAAGGGATAGAGCAACTTAACAAAGGCATTTGCCAACAGTATCAGTATAGATTTTGCATTATAAGAAACATATGTGCAACAGATAGAATGGTAAACCAGTGAATATGGTGAAAATGAATACACTAATCGGGGGGAAAAAAAGTCACAGTACCGACAACTTTCAGAATGCTTGTTTTTTATTAATATGTTTTACCATGCCTTGCTGGTCTTTACAATGCTATGCTTTGCTATGATTTTCATTGTGCTTTCTTACACTTTTGCTATGCATTTACTGCAGGATATGTCAAGGGGGGGGGGGGGGGGGGGGGGGGGGTTGTCAAATGTGTTGCAGTTTTAAAGATGTGTATGTGCGAGAGTAATAGTCTTAATAACAGACAATACAAGTAGCACGATTTGTGAGCTCCTATGAATACCTGTTTTTATGCTTCCATACCGGTGCAGAACCAGAATGAAACTCCAGGGTATACTTCATTTTACTTTAGGATTAAGGCAGCCACTTTCTATCCCAGGTCAGTGTTTTCCACTTTCGCAATAGTTGCCTATCTTCACCTCCCAGCAGTAGATTGCTAGTACATTAACCTGGGTCTTGATCTAACCAGGTGTGTTTATGTAGCCTCTGCAACTAACTGTATTGACACCGTTAGGATTAATAAGTATTGCACTCAGGTTTATCTGCACCTTCAACAAAAAACCTGTTGCATTATCTTATCAGTCATGTCATTAGGTGTGATCGGCAAAACTATAACAATATTAGCCCACAAAAGATCCTGGCAGATATAAAAAAAGGCTGCAATTGGATTGTAAGTGATTAGAAGTGGTCTAATAGTAAATAAAGAGCACCATGCAATGACATGCCCTTAATGATAAGAGAATGTGGTGGTGAAGCTCAGGGGCTGACATCTTTATTGTGTAGATAATTCGTATTCAATAACAAAAACTTGTCTTACAGCTAACAAGGTCTTGAAGAGCGTTATATAGGAGCTGCAACTAATCCAGACAAAACAAATGTACGATACTGCCTTCCGAACTGCTGTGTTTCTTTCAAAAACTATTATGAAAACTATGTGACTATATAAATGTAAACCTGGCCTTGTACCCTCCAGAACCCAGAAGAGTGATCAAGAGCAGCTCTGAGTCACAGACAGTCTTTCTATTGGGAATATAACAACACAAATCAAATGTTATTAATAGGACACTGATTTTCTAACTTGCTGTTTTGAGCTGCAGCAAATTTTGGCACAAAAACACAGGTGTGAGTATTCTAAAAGTGTGTATAAAAGTAAAATGCAATTTTAAAATGTGTTATGATTGTGATTGTCTGGTGGAAATCTATACAAAGTACCCCTTTTTTTTATAATGCACAAGCATCACAGTCTATAAGTGAAGCACATTGCATTGTAGTTATGCAATTTAAATAATGTTGTAGTTTAAAGCAGCAAGGTAGTCTTTGTTACTTTTTAAGGTAAATCAAGCCAGCTTGTCTGAAATATGCACAAGCGGATACGATACTCCAGTATTAGTTTTGAAAGGACCCCTGGCTGATGTAAATGTTCGCAAGGATCAAAGAAAACAAAGCAGAGCGAAGGCAGCACTTTAAAGGAAGTGTTACCTTCTTTTAAGTGAACGCTGTCTCATTTTGGTACCCCGTTTGAATGACGAGCCAGCTTGTACAGATTTGCAAAATCTTCCCCAAACATTTTGTAATGCAAAGATGTGAAAAGTTTGTCTCAGAACAGAAAATCCTTTTTAAGAGCAGCTCGCTGTCATAAACAGTTGCTTTTGATTGGCAAGCTTGACAGTATGTGATCTAGTATTAGAGTGCTTCACACGTTTAATACCCCATGTGTTACAAGAGACACTGACTACCACATGAGACAATGACTTTCACTGACTTTATCATGCTTAAATCTCCATTTAATTACTGTGGTCAAGTTACCCCACACTTAATAAACAGCAGCTCAGTGTGTTCTTTAATATGGTTGACACATATTTTGTTTTATAATGTCATGCCTGGTAAAGCCTTGTAGTTGGCATAGTGGAGCATGTTAAATGGCAGAAGAGGCATGTCATCTGTTCCTTGTCTGGGCTGTCGGTCTGTTGGCTCGGCTGCTTTGTTTTGGAACTCTGTCACTCGGTCTGTGCCAAGACTAAAGCTGCTCAATGGGTAAGCGATCCTCTAACCTTTTCGTTAGATATTCAGGGCTGCTGGATCTCAAAGTATTTTATTGTTCTTGTACAAAATGTAAATTGAGGATTGCCTGGAGGCAAGATCAGTTTACTGGTATGGCATAATAGCCAGAGATGCAATATTAAAAAAAAAAAAAAAAAAAAAAAAAAAGCTGCTTGGGTTACTTCACAGAGACAGTGTGTGTCAGGTCAGCGGCTATACGGGGCTAATCAGTGCAACCTATAATTAGCAAAACAAAAGATAATGCTCCTGTAAAATAAACCGTGTATTATTGAGAAAGAGAGGGGGAGCTATATTTAATTAGGGCTATCAATCTTAACCTTTTTATCTCCCTAACATTCAGCTGTAGGTGCTAAAATTGACTGTGTATTGTGTTCCAAAGCAATGGCTAGCTAATGCAAAGTAGAGCTTTAACTAGGAGGGCCACATTGTTGATTTTGAAATGGTTCCAAAAGGATTTATTGGTGAAATAGGTTTTATAGTTACACCATACTTGAAATTCATAATGGTAATCCAATCCTGCACACATTATTCTTGCATTTGAACCATGTGCAATAACCCGCTATAAAAAAAAAAAGAAGTGTAACTTTAGCTCGATTAACAGCTGTCAGTGTTATGCAAAGCTCAGATTTTATTAGGGAACAACTTGAAACGGGTGAGAACTGTTCTAGCCAGTGACTGGTGCTCCGTGTTTTGCTTTTAATACACAGCAGTAGTTTGGGGGATTTGGGTGAGTGGGGGGGGGGGGGGGGGGTGCACATGGTTTCCATAACACAGCATGTTTCCATAGGCACTTATGGCAAGCATCACTACCTAATAATCAAAAATACTGTTAGTTTCTGTTCCTTATCACATGACAGGTCCAGATCTGGGCTCCCTGTTGGCACTGGTATTTTATCACTGAAATCGCAGCATGGGCTGTGTGTTTTCTGTGCCTCCATAGACTTTTCAAGGTGTTGCCAGCAGGACCTGAGGCTGGCACTCTGTGAGATCTGAGAAGAAGGCGGCAGATGAACAAATCAAAATGCTTTCTTGGGTGAACCATACTGCTCTTCTGTAGTGCATGCACCGCTGCGGTGCTTCAGTCCGCGAGGGTCTGAGCTTCATAAAGTACAGCCCCCTGTTCTAAAAGAATAATAACAAAAATAACAAAAATAATGGGGGGGGGGGGGGGGGGAATACGTGTGGCGTGCAGGGACTCAGTGTCTGCTGCTTTCCACCAGGTGGCGCCTCAATAGAGCGTCTGTAAGGCCCTGTGTGTATTGAAGGCACTATAAATGTGCACAGTCTATTCCAGCTCAGTACTTCTCTAATTGTGAGTAAGTGCAGCCCACCCCCAGGACAGTCCCTCTACTGTTTTCACACCTGCTATCACATCCTATCCGGCCTGCTTGAAGATCGATCTGACAAATCTCCACAGGGTTGAATTCACAGCCGTAATCAAGTGCAGAGGCATCGGAGAGTCGTGAAGAGCCTTCTCTGTGTCATCTAGCCTGACATAAATGGAGGTTGTGCTTTTATTTCACTAGGTTTTCTTTGTTGAACATCCTGAGATTGAGTACAGAGTTCGATATCTCTCGTATTTTTATATCACTTAACAGTTTCACCTCAGGAGTATGGCTGCAGCTTGCTTGAAATCAGTCACACAACAGACATTGATTCTACCTTCCATGTGCAGCCTGCGGATATATATATAGCGCCAGGCCATTTGTTATGTCATTACCTTTACCATAGTTTAAACAAACTCTGGGATATTTGCTGAGTTAAAGGATAACTTGCATTAATGAGGGGATTAGATCCCCCCGCCCGTTAGCAGATGTGTGCCTTCCTTCCATCCTGCCCTCTCAGATGTGCTGTTTGTTCATGATCCCGACCGGGACTTTTCCTTGACTTGCGCAGGGAAGTGTTTGACCTCCCAGCGTCCTCCCGCTGTGCTGTCCTGAACCTGCTGCTCACTGGGTCTCTCCCTGCAGATTGAAATAAGAAGCTGCTGATTGAGGCTATCAGATAAAATATTCTGCGATTGTTTTCTTTAGTGGGGGAGGGGGGAGGATGGCATGCGGTTCTCCACCTGGTTTCAGTTCACAACCTGCGCAAATGAAACGCAATAAGGGAGTACCCCTGTGTATGAAAAGCAGGCCATCATTGACAGTTAAGAAAAGGGATTCATCTCTTAAATCTATCTAAAGTGATAGCAAGCACATTCAAGTCTAAACCCTAATGATTTTATTAAAGCCTGGTTTTTAAATGTTTTTTTTTTTTTTGTTGCTCTTTGTTGTTGAGAGCAATATGGTACAGTGCAGATGTTCATGCGAAATGCAAAAATATCCTCAAATGTTCCATAAAATACGAGCTGTACATTTAAAGAGTCGTAATTATTTACACAGCAGATGAAAGTAGGCCTGTTTCTTTTGGAGAGGGTGTGAAATGAACTATAGGAGCATCATTTCAAGCATGTTGGGAAGCGACCTGTACTTTGTTTCCTGTCAAAACAACTGGCAGGGGGCATACCCTCATTTTTCATGTTATCTTTGATCTCCACTGCTGTGTTTATAGAACAATTCATGCTTGAAGTTGTATTATTTTTGTTGTTTTAGACATTTCCAAAGTCGACCTTACACAGATTAAATATGTATTTATTTATTTTGTTACATGTAAATAATAGGTATATTTAATGTAAAGTAATATTAAAGAAGGACCTGTAAATAACTAGTAAGATCATGTATTTTTATTTTATCTTCTTACCCCACACTACTTTCATACAGAGCTAAATGGTTGTTGGTATGCATGTTAATATAATATTATTATTATTATAAAAATAATTATTAGCATAATAGTAGTATCAGTAGCAGACGTAGTAGTATTTAAAAGTTGTTTTTCATCATTTTTGTATAAAATAAAAATATTATATATATATATATATATATATATATATATATATATATATATATATAATATTATATATATATAATAATGTATATATAAAAATCTGTAAACTTCAGCTGCATGAGTCAATATTTATCATCTAATGGATCGTAGTGTAAAAACCAACCCTCATACCAGCCTCTCTGATTCATTTAAACTGCTGTGAAATAAGGCAAGGCCTCAGTAATACCTTGATCTTGTACAACAGGGGTCGCAAGTGAAGTGACTCGGAAATGAGGGAAGAGCGTTTTTTAATGCCGTCAACCTGTTCTGTTGTTGTAACCCAGTATCTGCAGGCGATATGACATTGTTTAAAAGTGCCTGTAGAGGAGGGTAATGAAACCTGTTAGAACGGTACCACTAATCCTCACCTGCACAGCGTTTTAATGGCTCTATAAACATACCTTTATTAACAGCTGCATGAACACCTATGGCCGCTCTCGGTCAAGGGTCAAGTTTCAGTTTTCACAGCAGACTTTATTGTTGTGGTTTGCAAAATGTGGTGACTAATAAAAACTGATTCCAGCATGACTAAAAGCTATTCAACAGATAGCAGCTGGGAGAGAGAGAGAGAGAAAAATGAAAGAAAGGAGGGATAAAAATAACTGGAAGAGTGTTCACTAACATGGCAAGTCACGCCACTGTGTGCTCTCAAATGATTATGCTCAGTGGGAAGGTGTTTTTTTTATTTTGGTCTTTTGTGGGAACATGCTGTTTTAACAACCTGCAGTTGTGCTTCATGTTTCGTTCCTCCACCATTATGAAGACATGCACACGACCTCAAATCAGTCCAACAAGTTGTTCGCAAGTTGTAGGAGCATCAAGCCTTCACTGAGACAAGCAAACAAACATTAATACAAGAAAAAGTGTGTGCTGCAAGCTTGTGCACAGACCTGCGTTTGTTTTAATAGAGAGTAACCCATTTCCTAAATGCTCCTTGAAAATAAATAAGCAAGCCTGCCTTTAATGCATGAGACTTGGAAAGCCCTGGAGTGTGAGCAGCAGCAGTCAGTCCAATCTGAACGGTTTCACCAGCCCAGCTCTGCATCACATACAGTGTGTGTTATTGCTCAGTGTTTGTTCTTTTTGTGGCGATGACAGTGATGCTGTATATTTACCAGTTCCAAACACAAAACTTGCAGTCCCCCTTTTTGTCAGCTCTTGAACCTGGATGCACTCCTCTCTGTCTACTTGCAGTGCTTCAGGCACTGTGCAGGTTAAGTGTACCTGGCAGGTTTGTAACAATCACTGCTCTTTTTACACTGGAACAAAGAAACTGGAAAAGCTTGTTTTTTGTATTTTTTAAAAAATTTGTGTGGGTGTTTGAGTGATAGGTGCGACAGACTTGGGTGGCATTCCATTCAAATAGTTTTTTTTTAATTAAGAAAAGTAAATGCATTCTTTGATCTTCATATGTGACAGTTACCTGGGGCAGGTGTAGCTTAGCCAAGGCCAGCCCTTGTGTATATTTTGCATTAGTTACCTGATAAGATATTTAAAGGAAGGCATTAGCATAACTCCAGGTTGTATCCATAAAGCATTAGTTCACCAGTGAGTGCATTTTAATCCAGCGCATTACGGCTGTGTTAATACTTGACATCCTTTACTTACCTTGCATTTAGCTGTAGGCGGTTCGTTAGAGTATTATGTTACCTGACCAAAACATTTCACATTCTCTCTCTCTCTCTCTCTCTCTCACACACACACACACACACACACACAAAGACTTGTTGGGGAATAAAAGGTTCAGTATATACAGTTACATAAGACAAAACACAGTTTAGGGTAACATGGTCCTGTCGATTTCTTCAACTTAAAAGTAGGTTTTCCCTGCTTATGCTGCAGATTGTGGGCATGCTTATTGAATATGGACTAGACTGGAGGCATTGGAAGGCGGCTAATACTTAGTGAAACATCAGTAAATTGTGACTTCCTGCAGATTGGTTCAAAGGAAACCAGCAAAGTTGTATAGCCAGCTGGAGGTCTCTAAAGTCACACTCCTCCTCCATGAAGAGTTAGGTGCCTATATGTGAGAAACACATTGATTGATTTTGTGGAGAGCAGAAGCAATGAAGTCCTGCAGGGCACAGGAACACACATGGATGCTTTTCTGTGGTTGGCAAAGTTGAGTTGATGAGGCAGCACATTATCAATCAAACTCTTGTGTGCTGACACATTTTAATAACATACCAGCATTTCACACCATAGTCTTATCATAATGAGAAAATGGCTTCTGTTGTCTTGAGAGCAAACAAGTTAATCAAGAGCAAAAGTGTGTTTAGATGCATGTGGCAGTGTGGCTGGGTGACAGCCCTGGCGAGGCACGTGTGCTGGGGGGGGGGGGGGGGTAAAGTTAGGGAAGTTAAAATCCTAAGTTCTTAACCTGCAACTTCTGTGTTTCAGTCTCCCTTTCTGGACCAAACTGCATTGCCAGTGAAGCTGTGCTGTCACAATGCATTGTAAGCATTTGTGTAAAACTGCAAAACACTCAGAATAGCATCTGGTCATTTTATTTAGACCCCTTCTGTTATTATGATTAATAAAAATAATAATAATCAAGCTTCTGTGGCCTTAAAAGAACTCGTAGGAATTCAAGCAGACAGTTACAAACAAAGGAGACACTGCCTTTAATAAACTTTGCTCTAATTGGGATCTCAGCTATCTCAAAAAAAAGGATTTGTTCAGAACAATCAATCGTATGCTGTCTGGTCTGCCTTGTACAGGACATGCTGACACTTTGATGTAAACACAGACATTAGAATATTTGCAAAGTTTTAGATGTTTCTTTGATCACTTGATACTCTGAATAGAAAGGCATGCTGGCATATCGGCTCCTCTCCGCAGGTAACAAAGAGTCATAATCCTATTGTATTATACAAAAAAAAAAAAAAAAACTTCTTAATTCTATCCGCCTCTCTCTCTCTCTCTCTCTCTCTCTCTCTCTCTGTCTCTGCTTGAGCTTACCTCTCATTTAGACTCCTTCCCTGGCAGTTCTTTCCTTGTTCTGTGTGTTTCCAAGCAATGTGCCGAGTCATAAATGACCCGTGTTAAAGCACTTTGACTTGCGTAAATTTAATCGTTAGGGTAAATTGGAACCACTTGCACTGCAGTATTTTTAACAGGGTATATAAAGCTTGACCCCTGTTTTCTAATATGACCTTTGTTTTTTTAAAGGCAGCTCTTCAGATTAGGCCTGTGGGACAAAACGGTGATTGTTGTTTTTTGTTTTGGAATTCTTCACTGTTCTGTTCTCCTGAGAGGGGGGAGGGGGAAAGGGGACTCGTCCCAAACACTTGGAGTTAAGGGGATCCATGTCCAACCCAAGGATGTTTCCAGTATGTGCCTGCCACGGTCCCATTACTGAACTGGTATGATTCCTGTATGTGCCTACCCAGGTCCCATTACTATACTGGAATCATACCAGTTTATCCTTCCCCGGTCCCATTACTGAACTGGTACCAACATGTGCTCTCAGATTTCTGACCCCTGGCTCATGCGAGTTCAGCAGGGTGAGGTGATGTGATGTAATGTTGCTCTGCAGTCACTCACAAACAGAACTCAGCATCTTGCAACTGCTTGCTTGTTAACAGCTGTTCAAATGATAAGTATTTAGTTAGGATTTATACCAAGCTGTAACAGTCATAAAACTCTTCAAAGTGCAGCGTAACCTTTCATTACTGATACCCAGAAACGTGTTAAAGCGATCTGTCATTCATTAAATTGAATCACTGAATGTTTTACGTTTTCACTTTATTGTTACTAAGCTCGTAAAAACATGACTCTCAGAGTATCGTGTTAAATGACCAAACAACTGTACACATCTGGTGTACCCTTTCTGGTGCCTAATAACTCAAATTCATTTTAGAAAAAAAAAAAAAAAACATACGGAAATATATGTAATAAAAGTAGCTGAAAATTCAGCTTTTATTTTTTAAAGGCTCCTGAAATCCACAAAACGTTACGAGAGACCTCTAGAAATCTCTGGAGTCATTGCGAATGTAGTCTACAATGATCGTCTGCCCGGGCTTTCAATTCACACACTTGTGTCAAGTGAAAAGAGGAGCCAGACAGGGAAGTTGAGTGTACCCAGTTTGAGTTATTCTGTGATAAGTGCAGAGGGGAGACTGCACCCAGGGCTTGTTATCAGCTCCTGACAGCGATTACAAGGGCCAGCCTCTAACAGAAAAAGAGTTAACGTACAATTATTCTGAAACAGGCCATGTGCTTTATTACAAACTGCTGCTTGTACACGATGCTTGCTTAGTTCAAGTAGCGGTACCATCCTGCCTGAGGTGTTTTTATCATGGTTAGTACTACTCATGCTTGCCTGCCCAAGATTTAGAAGGAAAAAAAAAAGTAGTTTTATTAGCACTGCCCCGTTAATTGAACTGTAACCACACACTAGAACTAATACAGAAGATGCCCCGTGTGTAGATTATGTTTCATTCCCTATTGCAGAGCCACAGCTACTTGTAAGTTTGTCTTCTTTTCCTTTTAAGGTGGAATCTCACTCCCCTCTTCTTCAACATTCTCGAGTGTTGTCTGCTTTAACAACATCTATCCAAGGTAATCCCCTCTGTGCCCTTACCAGAGGTCTTCTACTTTGTTCATAAGCACATAACATAACTCTAGTCCCAGACGATTGCATTCTGAAATTAAAACCCGAGACACTCTGCCCAGATGTCGTGGCAGATAAGGGCAGGCCTAATCTCTATGTCAAGGAGGACTTCTGGGGAAGGAATTCACCTATACATCATCACGTTGTGATTAGCCTGGACCACGGCTAGCCTAACACAAACATCTTCCACAGGGCCTGCATTCAAGCTTGGCAGCGCTAACAAAAAACCCTCCAGCAAAGTGTTATTGTAGGCTGAAACAAAAGCCGACATGAATAGCAATAGAAACAGTGAAGTATTGTTTTCATTGTCAATGTAAGCCTGTAACTGGTCCTCTAGTGAGGGGGTGGGGGGTGGAGCCATCAAACATGGATGTAAATACCTGCCTGTGGAAAACCACTATCCAATATCATGGCTGTTATTTGGTAGCAGCCTGCAGATGTCTGTCTTAAGAACAGCGATGCACCATGGAAAGTACAATTCAGAGGGCTGGGATTGAAAGCCTTATCTTATTAAAACTGATACGATGATTGATTCTGACAGGGAGAGAAATCACTCCCCTTTAAAGAGCTACAAAACTGGAAATTGTGTGGGAGGGGGGGTATAAAGTTGATAAAGTGTGGTGTAAAGGAACTTGGTATCTGTACACAGAATTACTTTGGCATATTTGTGAGATCATTTGTAGGTTCAGTCTCTAAAATAGTCAAATCAATGAAGTATTGATCGTTGTGACTGATTCATTTCTCATTATTCACTGACACGTGATCGTTTAAAACAATTAACAAAAAAGGAAGGAAGAAAAAAGAGTAACATCATGCACTCCTGAGAAGGTGATAATAAAGTGTAATAGACATGGTCAGCTGCACATATTGAGATACCAGCCAGTATCAGATTCAAGCAGGCTCTGCCATTCACTGCTTCTTGCTCAGTAGTGCAGAGTGGCATGCGTGTTACAGGCTTGGTTTTCTCAAGTGTTTTTTTTTGGTTTTTTTGCTCATCCCCAGGGAGCAGCTGTTCTTTCTGTTTGGAGACGACCCTTAATCCAAGGAGAGTGAGATCAGCAAAGCCATTTCATTCTCATTAGACGCTGAAGTCTCTCGTCGCTATGAATTGAATTTGTGCCCCTGGTGCACAGAGGCTAGGCAATCATTTTCACTAAAGCAAAGTGTTTTGGTGCATTTATAGCACAAGTAGATCCAGTTTTGTTTTTATTTGTAGTCCTCGTGTGGTTTTTGAAATTGTTGCTGTTTACTGTCTGTGCCGTGTAAGTCAAGGTTATAGAAAAGGGAGGTTATGCAAGTTTTTTGTCGGCACTATTTTTTCATGAATTGCCTGCTATTGCTCACCTGCTCAGAAACCGCATTCCACATTACATAACGATTCAATGCAAAGTGGATTATGTTATGGGTGAAGTTTACTTCCCTTTCTATAAACCTTAATCTAAATGAGCTTCTCTGGAAATATCACAATGATGAATTCAAGAACATTCCATTTTTTTAAATTTTTATTCTGATAAAAATTCTGTGATGATGGGCACATTCAAGCTCTCACTTTGATCCCAGCCTCTCAGTGAGGGCTTTCAGTCAGACGCCTGATCTTCTAATGCAGAAGAAGGCTGTTGCATTGGCCACACCAGTAACCTGTGCATTCTCCACCCTCAACCTTCAACCTACCCAGTGTGGTTTGGATGCAGCTTGACAACTGGTTACACCTGAGCTATACTGATCCAAAAAACTAAATTAGCTTGTTGACAGAGTTGGGATCAATTCAATTTTTTCAATTCCAATTCCATTTCTAATCCCAGTTCCCTTTTAATCAATTCAAATTCCTATTCCAATCATTTTACAACAAAGACTTTATTGAGCAAACAAATACTGTATACAACTTAATGAACTTGGCAAGTAACCTGACAAAGCCTATGGCATAAACCTCAGTAAAGACTGTGCCGTAAAACAGAATAGGAATAGGAATTGGAATTCTAGAAAAAGGAACTGGGGTTGGAAATGGAATTGGAATTGAAATAATGGAATTGAGCTTGACTTTGCTTGTTGATATGAGTGGATCAGTCTGCTTCTTGGGTATTTAAGTCTCTTGAAGCTTGCATTCAAGGCTAAGCGCGTCCAGTTTAAAGGCACGCCACAGTTTCGATTACTACTGGTTGACGATTAAACTTGGAGATACCAGCCACTAAATTATTTCAGTATGTTTTTCATTTGCTTTGTTGTCACTTGAACAGCTTAGTGCCTGTGCATTGGTCCACAGTAAGACAATAAATTATCTGAATAATTTTTTTTTTTTTTTTGGCGAGCCACCAATTTGAGTTAAATTTGCTATATCTGTTTAAGCTCTAACTTGAACAGAGGCTAATTACGTGCAATTTACTGGATAATACACAATGTAACAGTTTCTCCTCCATCAAAAAAAAGTAGTAGTGGATATCGAGGGATTTAAAATGTGTCAGAACTGTTTAGATAGAGGTCTAGATTTGCAAAAGGTGGCAGTGTATCCTGAGCAGACTGTACTAATGATAATAATAATGCACTTTTATGCAAACGCTGGTATGGTTTCCCAGTTGTACATGTTGGAGGGTAGCATTGCTCTCTGGAGTCAGGACAGGAGGCAGGGCATGTAGTATGCTTTTTAGCTGTTGCTGATTGAGCAGTCTATGCTTTCTGCTTCAACATTAAACCATCAAGCAACTGGATGGAGGAGTACTTCTTCTGGGTCCTTCATTTCTGCACATCCAAAATCCAGCAAAAAAGTGTCAACAGTATTTGTGAGAGTTCATTTTACATAAACAGAAGCTACACCATATGCCTTCAGCAGAGTGGAAATGTGTGTTTACCCCATCCCTCCCCATCTCCCAATTCAATTTTAATTGCCATGTTGCAGAGTCCATGTGTAAAGTGATCACAGTTCAGTGAACAAAATCAGCATTGCTAGTGGAATAATATGCAAAGAGAACGCGGCGAGCTCCTGCAGCTATCTGAGAGTGGCAGGGAAGGATGAGCAGAGGCAGGTACAGAACATTTAATCTCCCCACAGACACCTTCCACCACAGACTGTCAAAAAAGATGACATTCTTCAATGCCAACGCATGAACCAAGGCATCTGTACTTCACTACTGCACACAGTAGCCACCTACTCAATATTCTGCAACATCAGGTGGATTGGAATAAGGTATTTACTCAAAGTTTCCACATGAGCCCCCCTAAAAAAACTAGTCAGTTAGTAAAACCTATGAAAAAAAATGAATATACTATTTGGTATTAATTAAAATAATACAACCTGTGGTTGTAATTAAAAGCCCAGCACACAGAGGACTGTCATTGCAGCTTGTAGGGTTGTGGAGTCAAACCTTTTGTTTACACTGGAAGCCAAGTACATGGTGTTGATCAATTCTTAACAAAACTGGTGTCTGAATTTCTAATGAACTTGTTACAGGCATACTGGCAACACAAGAGCTTCTGACCCCACAGTGCCAAAAGCTGAGCAATGCCTCTGATTTTTAGCCAAACAAATTCAGAGCTGTAAATCAAGAGTTTTTGTATATTTTTTTTACAATCTCCTGTTTCTCTGTAACCATACATAATGATCCCATTGTTTTGCCTCCTTGTCTATGTGAATGCATGGTCTGCTTTAAATATAACATTGGTTCAAACATACTTGGCACTGTGCTGCATCCACCAAAGATTACTGAAAACGCAACCCTACAATTACACTGCCATCCACGGTGAATCACACTAACCACGACCAGCATGTTGCCAGAGCAAAGACAGAACTTGTGAAAATTATATTGAACAGTTCAATGGCAGTTTAAATTAGTGTAGAGTCTTCAGGCTTATTGCGATAGCAAAACTTTAAAAAAAATAAAATAAATAACAACAAATAAAACTAGTTGGATATTCTATAAAGAATTTAAAACTGTAATCCTATAATTTAATATCATAGTTACAGATAGGGCCGCAGCCAGGAATTTTGGGGCCCGGGACAAGTCCTGTAAGAAGGGCCCCCCTCTCAATTCAGCTAGCGCACATTGACAGAATTTACCGTGTGAACAACCTTCTAATTTTATAACGTATTTTCTTTGTATTTTAACAAAACCTCACTTGTCACCCATGAACGAAGACATACATCCATCTTGATTCAAATACAGTAACCCTATTTGAATAATGCATTTGTAAACTATGTATATATACACGCTCATATGTTTTGGTACGTACTTATTCCCCTACGATTAATAGCCCATGTCAAAGATGCATAAACAGCTCACATTTTTCTTATGCAGATACAGAGTTTCAGACAGTAGCTTAGCCGCTTGCTCTTCTACCCAGTAATAAATTGAGACCAGCTGAAGTGTTCTTAGATGTGTGTCAGTTTAAACACACTGTTTAAAAATAAAACTCACTGTTCAGATTCTGAACATGCAATTTGTTTTTATAATGTCCAACTAGTTTATTGTAATATGTTGTGCGTGCTTTACTTTGAGAAATAATACAGGATTTACTAATTTTAACATTTTGAAATTAGTTTCATTAACATGCAGCATCCAAGGTTAAATATATTTCAGTTATTTCCTTTCTTAAATTATTTTCTTAGGCTTTGATTGTGTGTGTGTGTGTGTGTGTGTGTGTGTGTGTGTGTGTGTGTGTGTGTGTGTGTGTGTTTCCTAGGACACCAGTGCGTTTAGATAATAAACGCTAAATTCCAATGTTCTGAAAGTGTTGCAGAAATGTGTTTAGTTGTTTTTACAGTGATATAGCCAATACCTCATTGTTCTAACAGAATACACAAACCTATATTATATTTTCTGCATTTTGTTAACATACCACAAAAAGCAAAAACAAAATATTAGTCATGTCATAATAATAATAATAATAATAATAAAATAAACTATCCTACTTGTATGTTTGAGAACATATATGGGAGCTCAATTTTAGCCTTTTATTTTAATTACAGAATAATGCAGATTTTTATCGATTTATTTTTTTTATTTATTTTTTGTTTTGTTGAAAACAGGTCCATGGTGATGACGATACGTCTGTCGCTTGCTCACGAGCAAGCTATTTTGAGCAAACCATTTCTTAGCCAAGGAAAAGGGGGGGGGGGGGGGGACATTTAAAGCTTATTGCTATGATTTCAATGCAAAAATTATTGGTTTTTAAAACAATAAATAAAGCTCACCCCCCCCCCCGACCGACGACAGCCCTGGTTACAAGCAAAATATAAGTGGCTAGCAAAAAAAAAAAATCTATTTGAAAGCTGTATCAAGTTAACCCAGTGCAGTGGATCCTGGTAATCATGTAATAATTGCTCAGTACCTTATAGGGTTAAAACATGTATTTAAAAATAAGAGTTTAATCAGAAATGTCTTTAAGAAGCTAGGAGTGTATGATGGAAGTTTGGTGAAGATTGGTGCGGAATCGAAGTGGTTATTGTGTTCATGTAGAGTGTGACTGACTGACAGACAGACAGATGGACACATTTTATGCAAAAGGATACCCATTTTTTGAATGAGCATGTTAAAAACACTTTCTGGACTCCCTTCTATGAGAATGCTTACAGCCTACAAGTGGGTGGGGTGGGGAGTAAGAAACAAGCTGCTGGCCACTTCATTTCTCTGTCAGCCAAATCCGTACATTTCTGCTTCCCTCTGCAGTGATGGTCCTGTTTTAGCCTGGTGATTTCAGCGTTCCATGCTTTTGTTTTTCACTTGGGATTCACCCCTGCACCTTGCATGTGCTCTGTGTTTCAGTGGGTTTGAGAATCGGCACACAGTATAATTACATGGGAGGCTTGTTTGTTGCCCTGTCACCTTATCGTGGACTTTTTATGACAAGTGATCTTTTAAATGTTTCTTAGCTGTGGCTTTTTTTTAAAAAAAAGTTTTAACTGGCACATATAACCTTTTCACGCCACTGTAATCAAATTCAATGCTATATTTATTAGGAAATCATTTGGCAGAAACCTCCACTGATTCATTTTTAGTTGTGTGGGTATTGGATTCATTTTATATTACCGCAAAACTGATTAAATAATAAATTGTAAAGGAAAAAAAAAGTTTCAGGAACAGAACTTTTTATTTTCTAAAGTTCATGCAAGTCAGCACAGATTAATAATGTGAGATGTTTTAGAGAAAGATTTAAACAAATGAGTAAAGAATGGTTTCTTGATGTAAACTTTGAACTGTGTAGCCTGAGGGTTTGCTTAACATAAAAGAAACATTTTAAAAAGGACCAAGTTTAAAACAAGGTCAAACTATCGCGGGCAGTGATTAAATTCGGATATAAGAGTTATTATGACTGCTTAAAGCCATAACCTCTAGCTTACAGATAAATACAGTTGAAATAATATAAGGTAATATATTTAGAAGGATGAAATAACATGAGCAACATTTTTTTATATATGTATATTTATTCAAACTATATGTACAATATAGACTAAATAAATAATTTGTTTGAAGAAGCTATTCTATTGGTGTAGGGTCCATGGAAAACACTACAAGTACAAATGGAGATGTTCTTTAATGGAACCTCTTTAAGATTTTATATAGGGCTACCAGAAGTAAAATACTGTGATACTGCTACTTTTTGATAAAGCTGCTTTTAATTGGTGATTTTAATTTATTAAGGAACACGTTATTTTGATGTCTTAATTGTTCATTTTAATTGCATTGAAGAGGGGGTAAACCAAAGTGATCGTTTTCAATTGAGTGGATGACTGCAATTACGCTTAACAAAAATCTAGCTGGAGGAATATGAACTGTGAGGATATATTTTATGAAAAAAATGAATAATTAAGTGTGTGTATGTGTGGATAATGCACCAACAGAACAATCCCACTGTAGGGGTTGGATTCTTTTAGTATGCCACTTTCTACAATGTGAATGAAAACTTCTGACACAAAACAGGAAACTTTAAAAAGCATGTGAGACCAACATGGTCGACAATTAGTCACGTTGCACACTTGTTTTATATTACAAATATGAACTATGTATGCTGTTACAGTATCTATTTATATCTATATTTAATTATCCTGCTTCCTGTCTTTGATCAGTCAGTCAGTACCTGATGTCAACACGAGGGCTCCATGTGTGGATTGTGTGTGTTTTTGACAGAAATGCTGATTTTACTGTCTGTCACATTTCCTATTGTTTTCAGCAGGATGAAGGTAAGTGTGTGTGTGTGTGTGTGTGTGTGGGGGGGGGGGGGGGGGGGGGGGTTAGAAACCATAGTTACATCACCACACATTAAACAACAGCTTACTCCATACCAGGATATGAGGTGCATTTGGATTTTAAGTAGAAACCAGATCATTAAAAACTAAATCTTAAAAGGTAATTAAACTGTGCTTTATGCTGAGCTATTTTCAGATGTGCACAGTTGTGGGTAGAAGCAGAGTTTTACAGTAGCAGGGAAAATAAAGAGAAGTTTGAACTAAGTGGCTGACATTATTGAGGAAAGGGGGGGGGGGGGTGTTAAAGAGAGAGGGGTGCAACCAAACATCTTTGAAGCTGACTTCTGAAAGGAATAATGAAAGCAAGTGAGCCACACTTCCATTGCTTTGCAGAGGATGTGCACTTTGCAGATAGACAGGCAATGCACAGATGGGCTTCTGTTTGTCAACCCAAACATCATGACCCATGTATGAACTTGTCAGCCTGTAGTGACTGGAGTTATGGAGAATGAAGAGTTTTGTTGGTAGTCAGCAACACTTTTAACCTAACATTGAGACTCTCTGTCCTTATACCCATCTGGATCAGCCAACACACTTGCTGTTTCCGTGTCTATAAAATAATAACCCTTTTGCCTGACTGCTGGTCCTTATCGCTTATTACTGCCAGTGTTGAGATCTGATCGTGAATCCATGTTATTCTCATATATAAATGATTAGGAACCTTACATATTTCTGTACTAGCTCTGGCAATGCACAGAACAATGTCTGAGCGAGGCTAATCAAGACCCAGCATTCCCAGATCCAAGCCCATTTCGGTCCAGTACAATCGAGCCACACAGCCTTTTTGTTTTAATCCTTTCACACAGAACAAGCTATGAATCTTCCGAGAAACCCGTCAGACCCCTATGAGCTAGAAGAGTGAAAACTGCAATCGAGGATGGCTAAGTTCATGTATAAAGGAGGCGTCCGGCTGCAGTAAACGGAGAAACCAAACCAACATCTTCCACACATCACAGTGTACCTCGACTCCATCCTCCTGTAGGTCACATCAGCCTGGACGTTCTTTCACTCCACTCTCCCCGTCTGCTCAGCCCCTTTGTTTAGAAGGAGCTGGCTTGTGTCAACAGTGAAGGCACTTTTGTTTTGTGGACAACTCTTAATGAGAAAATCAACTGAGCCAGCCACAGGGTGGGTTTTGATATGTGATTTAACCCTTTAGGAGTGCAAGTGGAAACAAGATGAGATAATTCGGCATTGCTATGTGAGGGCCAGTGATGTTGAGGGTGTGTGTTTGTGTGTAAGGGGTGGGGTATTTATAAATACAGCACCGGTAGTGCATTCTGGAAGCTGTAGTCATTTAAAATGAAGATAACACTGAACCTACTAAATACCATACTTTATGCAAGCACCTATTAGTATGAGCCTACAGTGTATCCTCATAAAGGGTTACCTCTATTTTTCACATGTTTCAAATATTATTTTTACTTGACAGGCTCTTCAGTCATTACAGACAGCAAATGCATCCATATGGTAAAAAAAAAAATCTTGACTTTGTGTTCTTTTAGGTTTTTGGGTAATTAAGCAGAGTCTAAACCACAAGTTTGAGCTTTATCCTTCAGTTTTGTATTTCATGAGGTTTGGTAAGCAGTCTAACCGCAAAATTTAAATAAATAAATAAATAAATGCCTTCCACAATTTTTTTTGGAAATCACCTCCAACTGTTCCATATTACAAAACCTGATAACTCCCCCCACCCCTTCCCAAAGTCCTGGAGGCGAGCCCGCGACTTATTAAAACAGCGTGGACCAAATATGGATTAAGTTTAAAAGTAATAAAAAGTGTGGTGGGAGGGGTGAGGGGGGTGGGGGTGGCTGTTGTTTAGGTGAAAAAATCATATCGGATTCCTACGTGCAACTTTCTTTTCATGTGCAAACTGTAGTAAATGAAGCATTTAATTCAACAAATCCAAGGTTCTGATCCACCAAAAATGGAGCTTGGGTTAGTTCAATTTGTAACAAACGATCTCCATATGATCAAAGTCCTGAGAGCTGGTTCCAGCATACTGCTTCAATTAGTCTAACACCAAAGTGTTTGGCTCTGAGACAATATTTGGAATGTCTTACCAGAAGAAAAATTCTTTCACACATATGGTTCCAATATCTGGAGATGGCAGCCTCACTTTTATAATGGGCTGCCAGGGAACATTGGCGCTAACTTTTTGACTCCAGAAATGTCTTGTGCTGTCACCCGCAAAGCAGTTTGGATGTTTTTTCTTTGGCTTCCTTATTAAAAGCTGAATGAAGGGATTGTGTGGCTTTCTTAATGTCACTCCCTCTGCTTTCCATAAATATGGGCCCTCATGATGAAAGCAGCACTTATTTTTCTCTGTGAAATGAAATCAAGCAGAATGCACTGTGGTTTGCAATGAATAACTAACCAGAGTTATTAAGCTTACTTCATGTACCAGGGATTTATAAAATTTGTCATTTCAATAATGCTTATAAATGCAGCATTTAATTTTGTGTTTTAAAAAAAAAAAAAATCATTGGGAGAGAACTGGGCTGTGCAGAGAGATGGCGAACGCATTTCTGCTGTTTCACGACTGTACATCTGCAGGTCATGTGCTCCCCTGTCCAAGAAATAACAAACCGATAGATACACAAACATGGGAAGCTATATACATTTACTGTATGCGTGTTGAAAATAGAGGCGGCCTGCCATCTTGACTATAAATCATTCCAAATGGTATGGACCCAGTTACTCAAGTATGTAAATGTTTTACAAATACTACAGTATCTTACAAGCTGCTAACATTTCAGGGATCGCATTGAAAATGTTGGTCTTTTTGAAAGAATGAGAAGATATTTTGCTTATTTTTGTATTGCTTATTTCATCAACAAAATAAGAAGCATCTTAACGAGAATCAAATAACCTATTTTTTTTTAAACCCTTTGTTATTGATCATAACTAAATAATTCTAGCTAATACTTCTCACATGTTTCCTTGTCCATTTATAAGGCATGACTGACCGTTTTCAGGTATCAGCCCACTGTGTAAGCAGTGTGTTTGAATGATGGCAAGCCAATTTCTAATGGAGATAATGAAAGCCTTGCCTGTACTAGCGCAGATCCCCTTCTTAGTAATGCAATAGAGACCACTGGCAGGGACGAGGACCCCCAAGAGAGTGAATGCTGAGAGAATGATTAAATTTAAGAAGTCAGTATCTGGAGAAAATGAATTACTGGGATATTGTAAGAAACTGAACAGCTTTAATTAAACTTTTTATGTGTGTATGTGTGTATATATGTGTGTGTGTGTGTGTGTATATATATATGACTAGCTGAAGTACCCACCGTTGCCCAGGGAAATTCAGTATTTCAATATTTCAAGCATGACAAATTGGGGAACGGTAGCCTTATGGTTTCCTATAAGTTACTGATCTTGGCTGTCGCACAGTGCGCTCATACCCCGTTCTCTTTTTTTAACTTTATTTGTTTTTTGGTTTTTGCCATTTTTTAAATTATTTTACATTTTTGTTCTTTTTATTTCGTTTTTGGTTTTGTGCGTTTCTTTAATTTGAGATGTGTGGCTGCTGTAGTGATCCAGTAATGGGGTTACTAAATAAAGTACCCTGGGGGTCAAAGTTTTGGACCCAGACACGGCCCTTGAGCTTCCCCTGGATGAAAGAGGAGGCTGTGCAGAGTTTGGTTGCTCAGGTTTCTGCGGGGTCCGAATGCATCAAGAAGCAGACAGACAGACAGACTTTTTTCTTTATATATTAAGATATAATGTTTTCATACAGCTAGGAATTCTGTTTCTTATGAAAACTAGCAATACATGTGTATGTATGTGCATGTGCATGTGTGTATAATGTATCTGTTTAGCTTCTTGCTTTTTAGTTTTCTTCAGAAATGACTTTCTAAAGTGTATTCCTGTAGGAATTCCTGTATGTATGTTACAAATGTTTCATCTGAGGAATGTTAACTCCTATGTGTCACTCTTGTGCTAACGCAGCTGTGTGTTCCTATGTCTGGAAGTTTGATTGAATTGTACCAAGGAACCACTTATGTATATTTTTTAGATAATTAATCAGTCTATTATAGTTTCAGTGTATTATATACAGGCATTGCTAGACAAGATAAGGTATCTGTAACTGGAGTTTTGTGTGTAGTTATTTTTCTTGACCTGCATAAAGGTTTTGAAAATTATAATTTTCCTCCCCAATTTGGAATGCCCAATCACCTTTTTCCTCACCGCAGCAATTCCCCTCATGGCTCAAGAGACCCGAAGATTCAGTGGGCATCCTTTGATCCCACAACCAAGCCAGGAACTCAAGAGTCAGCAAGCTACCGACCTCTGGAGGACAAAAGCCATCCCTGCAGGTGTCCGCCCTGAGCACACTGGGTGCCTGGCCAGCAGGGTTGGCTTTGGAGCGCTGAGGAGAAATAGTTGCTGCCGGTTTTACCACCCACAGGAGTGCCTGGGCCAATGCGACGCTCCCTTTGCTGTCCCCAGCAAAGACCAGCCTACTTCGCAAAGCCAGGACGGGAACGTGCGTTGTGTGAGTCACCCTGCGCACCACGCGGCTGCACTTCTACCAGGGGACACCCTGAAAAAGTTTGATATTGAAAATAATATACGTGTATTGTTACAAATAATGCTGGGTGTGTATATTACAAAACTAGCTCAAATAAATATGTATGCTACAGTTGGCAATACACTGTACTATTATAGTACAGTATGCCAGGGCTTATGCTGTGCATTTAATAATTACCCACAAAACATGACATTAAATATAGTGTAGTGTGGAGTTGCTGGTTAAAACCTTACTGCAATAAATCACTTTTTTACAATGTTTTCAAAACAAAGAATTCAGACACAGGTTCACATTGACATGTTGAAATATTTACCTTTAATCACGTACAGTAGCCATGTAGTGGGAGAGTGTATTTGATTTCTGTTGAAGTCCGCTCTCGACTGACCCCCTGTCTGCGTCCTGAGAGATACAGGAGTCATTCCTGGGAGAGTATGAAACTTATTGAAGAATACACATGGCCTTTATTGAAAATAAAATAAAAACATTTTAAAAACTCCATCAAACATAAATCTTTGCCGCCAACTTCAAAGAAGCAGGATACTGCTAAGTGTGTTTCTATAATGCAGTAATTTATGCAAAAAAGTGTCAGCATTACAACAAAGCAACTTTGATAAATGCGCCTTAATTTATTGTCATGTATCTCAAATCAAAGTAAACATTTACAGCCTGAGAGCTGAAGGAACACAGACCCGGCACAAGTAAAAGTGAAGAGGTTTTGAAGTTATTTCAAAAGTTAAAAAGCATCAAAGGTTAATCCCACACAAAGGTTGCAATACATTTTGAATAATGATCATTTTATGTGTAGTTTAATGGTGTGACAGTTTTCAGTAATTAACCATACAAAGGCCAGACCATATCATTATCCATACAAACTGGACTCCCTAGGGCTAAAGAGAACCGAATTGTTATTGCTTTGCGTTTTCTGTTGTATAATTTACATTTCATGCAGAAATGCCAGTGCTGTGCAGTCGGCTGGAACAGGCCAAATACTTGAGTGAATTTAAACTAACAGCAATTAAAAAAACAAAAAACACTGCATTTAAGGAGGACACATGCATTAAGACTGCTGTTGGAGAGCTGTGTATATCCATAAACTAGAACTGAAATATATTTGCTAGATGGAAGGGAGAGGAGTTTCATTGTTAAAGTATCCTAGCTATTCTTCAGTGTAAAAGCAAAAATGACCTTTTGTGGAAATGATCATTCATAACACTCAATCAGAGTTCTAAGGTAAAACTACAAGAAACCAAGTCAAGTAGGCAGACATTTGGGCTAGTCCTTTCTCTTCAGTGTACTGTAGGCTGAGGGCTAGTCCTTTCTCTTCAGTGTACTGTAGGCTGAGGGCTAGTCCTTTCTCTTCAGTGTACTGTAGGCTGAGGGTTAGTCCTTTCTCTTCAGTGTACTGTAGGCTGAGGGCTAGTCCTTTCTCTTCAGTGTACTGTAGGCTGAGGGTTAGTCCTTTCTCTTCAGTGTACTGTAGGCTGAGGGCTAGTCCTTTCTCTTCAGTGTACTGTAGGCTGAGGGCTAGTCCTTTCTCTTCAGTGTACTGTAGGCTGAGGGCTAGTCCTTTCTCTTCAGTGTACTGTAGGCTGAGGGTTAGTCCTTTCTCTTCAGTGTACTGTAGGCTGAGGGCTAGTCCTTTCTCTTCAGTGTACTGTAGGCTGAGGGCTAGTCCTTTCTCTTCAGTGTACTGTAGGCTGAGGGTTAGTCCTTTCTCTTCAGTGTACTGTAGGCTGAGGGCTAGTCCTTTCTCTTCAGTGTACTGTAGGCTGAGGGCTAGTCCTTTCTCTTCAGTGTACTGTAGGCTGAGGGTTAGTCCTTTCTCTTCAGTGTACTGTAGGCTGAGGGTTAGTCCTTTCTCTTCAGTGTACTGTAGGCTGAGGGCTAGTCCTTTCTCTTCAGTGTACTGTACACTCTTGACCGAGATAATCTATGAGTTTTTATAATGTTTTTTAAACGAGTTTGTGTTTCAAAAAGTGAAAAAAAAAAATGTTCTCTGAAAGTTTCTGTGAACAGCAAACTTGATTTAAACAATATTGTTTAACTAACAGTTTACAAACACATGAATAACTACAGTTTGGAGGTAAGATAAAAAAGAACATGCTTAAAATGTGACATTCCAAAGAGGCAACTGTTAATTAAAGAGCCAAATTCTTCATGAACAAATAAACGATATTTCTCAGATTTAAAAACCTTGCAGCCTGATTTTGCTATCTGACCTACAGGCATCTAGTCTGAGCAATATAATTTATTGTTATGTATATTTCTCTTACTAAACTATGTAGTTCTGCTGCCATATGTAGCTCAGTGCACTGGGGACAAATGTGTTCCCTGTTCCCATGGTAATCGTGGCTAAGGTACCTGTGATTATTTGCAGTGAAATCTTCTGTAGCTTTTCCATGGAAATGGAGATTTCATTCTGGGTTAATAAAGTTATTATTCTTAAACATGTTTTATTCTGGCTTGATAAAATAGTCTTTGGTATAATTTAGTGACCTAAGATTACCCTCTCTCCAAATAATTTCCTTTGTTTTGCAACCAGGTAACATGTTGCTTATAAGTATGACAGATTGTTTTCCTTGTTTTACTCTTAGAGGAATGAAACTTACAACAAGTATACTAATTATATATCATTTATATTGATATACTAATAGTATACAATACGCTTCATATGCTAAGGGCACTCATAAATAAGATCCACCTTAAACAATAAGTAGCGGGGTTCTGAAAAATGTAGCGTTACGTGTTCCACATTCGTTGCTACAAGTGTTTAAATAACGTACCTCTCATTTATCTTTTCATTGTTAACATCCTGACAACTTTTTACACTTACAACTTTAAAGTCTGTTTCAAAGCTCTTTTCAAAATGTCCGCTCTAGTGCACTGGGGTTTGAGATCTGTCCTCTAAATCACTGCAGCAGGACCGATTTAGAAAATAATAATAAAAAATAAAAAAACATAACAAATGCTCTGGCTTTTCTGTTCTGTACCAAATCATGGATCGTTGTTGCAGTGTTACCTGTTTGACAAAGTGGGCAATAATCCTGACACTGTCAGTGCACTGGAGCGGACGTATTGAAAAGAGCTCTGAAACTGTGTATCACTGGAGTTTCAGTCAGAATTGTACAAACAGGATTGTCAGATGGAAATGACAGCTATGTTATTTAAACAGTTGTAGCAACATGTGGGGACGCGTAACACTGCTTTTTGGAACCCTGCTACCAATATAAGGACCCCTGTACATGCAAGCCTCCTACACAGTTCGGAGATGTATCAGTTAGATATATATATATATATATATATTATAAAATTTTTTCTTCTTATGTAGTTTGCTAGTTGCTTGAACCTGTTTGTATGTATGCCACTTACATGATTCATAGGGTTTGCTGTTTGCAGTATACATACATTAGACATGACTTAAATGATCTACCTTTAATAAGCGTGATTGCAATGCATTAAGAAGCTGGATACACACCTTAATTCATCTGTATTAGATATTAGTAGTGTGTTATTAGTAGTTTTTTTGCAGTATATATAACAACATAGTCATCTTTTATTGACTGTTAACAAAGCAAGGTTCAGATTCTCAGAAGCATTCTAGTCCAAATTGTTAATTCAGCAATTCCAGTTCTAAAATGAGTAAGAAATGGCTTAACCCTGCTTACATGGGCATCAATTAAACGCATGACTTGTTTCATTTCTGGTTTGGTAACTCTATTGGGTGTGCCCCTTTTGTGCTAATGTTGATTTGAAGTAAAGAGCTATGACAATGTAGCCCGATTTATGACTGAGCCGTGCAGATGTTAAAACATTGCCATGCTTCAATACTAAACAGACGTTAAATAGGGGAAATCTCGTGTCAGCTCCTGTAATGTGTTCACTTCATGGGAAGCATGGGTTACATTAACATGTGAGGTCAAGATCTCATTCTGCACACAATTTAAATGACATGACATATCAAACGAGAAAATAGTAAAAACAAAATCTATTAACACATATCGATCAATAGATGTGTGTGTGTGTGTGTGTGTGTGTGTGTGTGTGTGTGTGTGTGTATATATATATATATATATATTTTTTTTTTTTCTTTTTTTTTTCTGGATGTATAGTAATGGTTTGGAACTATTTTATTGTTATTTTAATGAATATGGTTTACCAAGGTCTCTCTTTATATTAGTGCTTGCACTATTGAGATGAACCTGTGCTGGCCTTGTGGGCACAGAGTGAATAAACTAAACCAACACTGAAGTTGGTCTTGGGCTGCATATAGAGAGGGTGGTGTTCTTTATTTCCCGGACTAGTAGAGCCCTGGCTTCACAGAAGGAGGAACACATAGATCGAGGAAACTGATAAACATCTGCCCTTGTGGTCTTTGTTCTCTCAAATGATGTAGCACTCCTGAGAAATACTCTGCTAATAAATTACTGTCCCAGATCCAAGCCTTTCGTTACCGGTGCAGACAACTTGCACATTTTAAAGACTATTACAATGGCCTGGGTCTGAGGAAGTGCTGCCCCGAGTGTATCTATTGTTAAGTGCTGTAATTTATCACTCTCACGGGTTAAGGAGCAAGTACAGCTCCTTCGTTACAGAAACACAGCATCATTCTTTCAGCTCTTGATGTCGTAGCTTGTGACTTAGTTTTTTCTCCAATGCTATTGTATTATACAATAATTCCTATTGAATGCCAGATCTGTAAATAATTGGATTTTAAAAATAAAAGGCATATGCTGACCTCCTTTGTCACTGCATTGAGAATTTTTGTTGCCCTGAATGATTCATTAGGTATTTATATTTGACAGGTCTTTTAGGCTGTGCTTTTATATAAATGTGTACGACTGTACAATACCCATATGAAAACAAATTAAAAAAACATTCTTATGAAAATTCAGTACCTCTCAAATTGAACTGTAATACAAATTTCTGAATCTTTTAAAATGAAAACATTATTATTATTATTATTATTATTATTATTATTATTATTATTATTATTAATAATCTCTACCATTAAAGTATGAAACTCAATAAAAAGAAACGGCAACATTGTACTCTACTAACGTATTCTTATTTTGTGCAAACGCTTTTTTTTTCTTAACAGAATGCAAAAAGACATCTAAATAGTTAATCATGTAGGCGCTCATGAAGTGAATTATTTAAATGAAATTAATTTTACAACACTTTGTTTTCACAAGGCATGCCAACATCTGTTGTGAAATCACAAGTTTACATTGTTGGTCATTACTTTCCCACAGTGAGCAGAATGTTTTATTAAAGTCCCCGGTGCATTACTTGGATCAAGCAGAAACGCTGCTACTTTAGTGAACCTTCCCTGAACTCAGTAATCAAAGACTGGCTGCAATGACTGTGAGTTGGCTACTGTCTGCGCAGTGCAGAGAGTACGCCTTACTGCTATAGACGATTCAGTATGGGAGGGGGTGCAGTGGTATGGGCTGAGTTTCACTTGCTCTGTTCTCTTTGTTGCGTTGGATCTTTTGGAATACAAAGCTGTGTAAATGACAACTGCAGGGCCTGATTATGAAGTTTGTCATATTCACTGTTGGTATATGAACACAATTCTATTGTGATTTCTATTTTAACATGTGTATGGATGATACCCTGTTCACTGTTATTGTTTTAAAAAAACATTTATATATATATATATATATATATATATATATATATATATATATATATAATAAACATATACAATTAAAAAAGCAAAGAATTCTCAGCACAAAAAAAAAAAAACGACCTGAAATAATGTTAATAAAGATGTTAAGAGGTAAGGGAATGGGTTTTAAATATTTAGTTAGCCCTCCTTCCTACCTCTTTAACTGTGGGCTGTCAAATGCCAAGCCACTTATTGTAACCTTACCCAACCGGCTGTGGTGTATAGAGAATACTTGCTTTGATTTTAAAGGCTGCAAAGCAATTCAGCACATAAAGAACTGCATGCATAAAACATTGAACCCTTAACCTACACATAACATGTATCCATATATTATTGTAATGGGAGAACTACAGAACTTTTGGCACTGCTATACTATTTTTTCTTGTTAACAATAGTGATTACAAATAGAAACAGACATTGACTTTGTAACCTTTGCTGTATTAATTTAACATGGAAAAAACATGCGAGTCCCTGCAGAGAGGACATTTACTCACATTCTACAGAAAGCACAGGGCTGTGTAGAACTGAATGGACTTTATCTTTGTCAAAATGTAATGTTTGGGGTTCTGCTTATCAGCTGGATATAAAACGTATACAGTCTTCTTGCAATGCAAGCAAACAGATACAATGAACTCTAGTGTGTAGATATTCTTCTGGGAAACCAGCAGGAGGATTGCATTTAAAAATACAAATTAAGCACATTACTCATTGTGGAAACAATGGCTAGATAAAGATATGACCAATGATTTGTATAAAGATTGTATATTTTTGGAATCAACTACAAACCGTTTTTGTATTGGTTGCTTTTGTTTAAAAAAAAAAAAACTGGACCTGGAAGTAAAACCTAGACCTGGAAATAAAACTTCAACTTAACAGTGACATACAGTATATTTTTTAAAAATAAAACTAAAAACTTGTAATAATACAGTTCATTATTTAATACAACATTTGATATAAATAAATAAATAAATAAATACAGGAAGGTTGTCATAAAGGCTGTCGGAAATGTAGCGATTTTGGATTAAAAAAAAAAAAACAACCCTTTTTGTACCTTGGTGACACCTGCTGTAAAACACTCTGGAACATGCACAAACTTTCCAACCACATCTAAGAGACCTCACTCAGATTTATTTCCCTCTCCCAGCTCATGGCCATGGTTCAGCAGGTGTAAACTGGTAATAGCTTTGGTCCAGACTTGGGAATCTGCCAGTAACAGATGTGTTCAGTCAAATGACTAATTGAAAACCTTAAACAAAATCAGCAGCTTGGCTATTTCGCCTGCATAATAAAGCAGAGCTGATAAAGGCAGCGCAGAGGAAAAAAAAAAAAAAACACCAACCCCTCTCATCATCATTGCCATTAACAATCATGAGCAAAGATGAAAACAACGCATGGTTTATTCTGCAAATGAAAGCATATAACTAGATGGCATCCCGGGAGTCCATTTCCAATTTTAATAATACATCAAGGAGCCGTACCCTGAGCAAACAGTTTCTACGTAAGAGCCAAACACTGGAAACTACTTACAGTTACCGCATGGAGGGACAGCTCCCAGCACTATGAATTTAGCAAATTTATAAAGGTACATAACATGATAGCTATTAGCTAAATTAAAGAGAGCCATTACTGCGGAGTGGAGAGCTAAAGCACTTGCCAGTTAAAGACTACAAACCAGAGCTTTCTATCCGAGAAATCTGCGAGGATTTTGTTTTTTATACCGTCGAGCTGCTGCTTCTGCTGCTGCATGAGCTCAACTCAGATTATGTGCATGAATAATAAAATACCATCTAATTAAAAACTGTAGTTAAATATGCAAAAAAAAAAACTAATGATAATGAGATTGTGCAATACCTTAGAGTAAAGCACATTATAAATTACTTAGAAGTGCAAGATGGCTTGACCCAACACAGTGCTGTTTGAATATTTCTGTCAGATAGCTTCCCAGGATGCAGTGCCACTGTGTCAGAGGTGGCTCGCAGTTAGTTCCTGGTGCAGGAAGGTGATCTGGGCTGGCCTTTCTTAATCACAGCCAGTTCAGGACTTGACATGTATTCCACCCGCAAGCGGTCCTGGCTCCGGGATCGGGGATTCTGCAGGACGCTTCGGAAGTGCCCATACCTATGAGAGCGCTTCTCTTCCCTCACCCTTCTTCCACCTGCCAGAAAAACAGGAGAAAGAAACACTCTGCAACAGTGCACGACAAAAAAAACAAAAAAAAACATGTAAATCACTCCAGTACAGTACGAAATGTAACGTATTATGTATCTGCTCGTCCCTGTAGGATGTGTCCTGCTGTCGTACGTTTAATCTTACTATAGAAAGATAAAAACTTCTTCTGACACAGTGTTGTCTGGCAATAGCTAAGGCACACAAATAACAAAAGGTTATTAAAAGTCTGTAACAGCCACACTATATGAAGGTTAAAACAATGCTGTTGGCAGAATTGCAATTTACAGGACTAACTTGGTAATGCACCAATGGTTCATATGATGGGCAACAATATCATACGTGGATTTACAAGAAAGATGGAAATTGAACTTCCAGTAACAGTCGCAGGTATATAAATTTCCCTGACATTTGCAGAACAGGCATTTGCATTTGATATGCAGGCAAAGAAGACATTACTCTGCTTTAAATGTTCACATTGCAAATTGTTAAACATGATTGTGTCATTCTGCAGCTAAGGAGAGCACACTGTATATTTTATTTCAAGGCAATAGACCTTTGAGCTGTTTATTAAAATTTTAACAAGACTTTCGGCTTGCCAGGTTCATCAGCTATTCAAAGCAAAGACAAATCAACTGTGCAGGGTTCTCCCTTCTTGTAGCTATAGGAATAGCATATTCTGAGTAATACAAACCACTAATTCGATCTTCTTTATATGACCCTTCAGTACTCAGAAGCGGACTTTAAGATCATGTACCTCAAAGACTAAGGATCTGCGATCTGCAGAGAATTCTGACTCCTTGGAGAGCTAAAGAAATTTAAATCGATTTTCCTGTATGATTCACAGTCTATAAATATATTTACTTTTTTTTTCCTGCACATGTATACTGCATTGCAGTGACAAAACAAATATCAGACTGACCTGCCGTACGTTAATGGCAAACATAAAATAAACAAAATGACAAAGTTACAGAAATGAAAAAGAAAATGAATGTTTTATATATATATATATATATATATATATATATATATATATATATATATATATATATATATGTGTGTGTCAATTACAAAGATTAACTAAATAGTTTTAATCTTAAAAACAAACAGGACATGTGAGAAAAAACACACCCAAATATAGCACAGTGCCAAATATTTAGAAACTTATGCTAAGGAGTGCTAAATTATGCATAAGAAAATAAAATATGCAACTAAAATAAGCAATAAAAATGGATCAGGTACAGTTAAATGACTGAAAACCTTGCTATTGTGGCATATTGATGCTTTCCGCTGTACAGACCTATGTATCAACGTGTTTTGCTTGTAATAAAGTATATCTTTAAAAGCTGTTTTGACCTCTGCATTGTTAATATGCTTTATCAAGTGACTGTAGTAAAATCTAATGCGTTGGGTTTTAGGCAAATAACAAAAATGCATGCAAAGCCAATGATCATTTAGCTCCCCTGTTAGAATGGAATAGTTTTGTATTTTTTTTATTATTATTATTTTGGAGGAAATTGCCTTTAGCTATAATGAATTCTCCCCTTTCTGTTCAGTGGCAATGCAGTTTAATACTGGGATAAATCACTAGTCCTGATGATTTGATTGTGCATATATTCTAATAGGGTGCTGATGAATATTAAAGATGCAATACTTAATGGAAAGTAATACATCTAGCTTTTGGCATTAAGAGTATAGTATGTTTTATGATGCCTATTGCCAAGACAAGAACAGAAATTTGTGTTATGTTTTATAATATGAAAGTACATTATTAACGTAGGACTAAATGTACTGTATGTTTCCACTCACAGCATTTACCAAAGCAAAATCATATAGCGTGTGATTGCACATTGATCAGAAAGTTACCCGCGTGTCAACAAGCATTTCATTGCTGGAGCTATTTCATTTAGTCCTTTCTGTGATTTATCCAATCATATTTATGGCAAGTATTTGCATACAGTATCTGTAGGTTGTATTTGTTTTCTCATTAGCAAAAATAAACGTGGGAAATCACTTCTCTCAGTTATGAATCTCCCGTAAATATATTGAATAAGTCCTGGGAAATTTTCAAAGGAAAGAGTGATTGTGTCACTACCAGGAGGAGGTAAACAAATGGACAGTCATCCAAATGACTGCTGGATCGTTTTGAGTTTGATAGTCAAGTGTACAGATGATTCACTACAGAATACTTTGAATACAGAATCAAAGTGTGTGCCAAGGGCAATCAGTTAAACCTTTGAGCTGTATGCTTGAAAAGAGGCTAAGGGCACATGATCGTAGGCCAGAGATGAAGAAAGGGAGGCGGTCGCAATGCAATTAGAAAACTGACATTGTCTGCTGTTTTACAATTCCCTACTTTTTAAAGGAATTATAAAAGGAGGCTGAAACCAAACACAATGTATGTGACTGCGACATATAGAAAGATCCCGACATATAGACAGTAAGATCCTTGAATAACTCTGTCGTTAACTGTGGCATGTTGTAAATTAAGAAAAAAATATTATCTTACATTATTTTACATGAACAGAAATAAAAGGTCTGTTGACAGGAGATCTGCTACTTACTGCAAAATCCCACTTGACCCACTGGTCATTAGCAAACTGAATGAATAAGTGAAAAGCCATTAAATACCTTCCTCTTGGGTTATTAAATATTATAAGTGGCTCCCCCTCCTTTAAATATAGAGCTCTATGGGGATGTTAAACATACCAGTGTATATCCAAATCAACAGCAGCATAGACTTCCAGGAAAAAGGGGTTCCTACAGGCGTTCCATATAGAACCTTTGAGATTTCTCTGGAACTGTTAATGTGTTTGGGTTCTATAAAGAACCATTCTAATACACAATACCACAGAGCATTATATATATAATAAATTATACCGCAAATATCCATAAACAATATGTATCACAGCCTAGAGCCAGGCTACCATATTGCAGAGACAGAGCTGTCACATTTAGATGTATGACATAGAATATGTGAAGTCTATTTTCTCTAATCACTTTGCTCTAAAGCAATGGCTCATAGGATATTAAGGGTGAGACAATACACCAAGGTCAGGATACGATACATATCACAGTACACAAGCCATGACACGATAAGCCATCTACTTGACGGACTTGAAAATAATTATAATTTCAATTCTGTAGACAGAGATTCAGTTCAAACTAAATTATATGTATTTCCCACAAAGTAGTAAACCACTTGTTTGACTTTAAAGACAAAGCAGTACGTCAGCTAGAGTTCCTGGGATATCCATTTTAGCTGAATTAACCAAATCCTGTACCACATTTCTTAGAAAGGAACAAAATACTAAGCAATGTTTAAAGCACAAACTTTGTTCACGTGTTTCTTTAGAAAAATCTAAATATGAGGTTTTTCAGCATTAAGTAGTGATGTCTGATCAATAACAATTTCAATATTTTTTAAAAGTACATCAACGTTTTTGCTTACATCATACTTAACTTTAGCTCAATAGAGTATTATTATTATTATTATTATTATTATTATTATTATTTATTATTATTATTATTATATTATTATTATTATACCATATATTTTATAACTACGTATTTGTATTTTTGAAGTTAAGGTTGAGTTTATTATTTTATTTTGTGTACTATTCTACACTGTGCTGTTTTTAAATGTGGTTAGAAATAATTTTAATTATTAAATTAAAATGAATGATAAAATTAGTATCAAATAAGTCATTTTCATCAGGATTACCACATTTCTTTAAAGAAAGTAACATTCAACCAAATCAAAGTTTAAGGGTCATTCAACCAAATAAAAACATTATTAGCGCGCACTGAAAGGTGAGCACTATGAAATAAAACTCGTAAGAAATGTGAGGTGTTTTGTCATCTATAATAAATAGCTTTATATGTCAATATGACTCCAGACACTGTTCAGGCTGGGTGATAAAACAAAGGTATATAAATGAGAAGTCAGGCAGTACAACACACCCACCTCTCCCAATATCTGTCAGCACAAGAAAGTCATTAACTAATCTTGATAGATGACACCATATACAATTTTAATGCTGGCTAATTTCAAATTACACAAACTACTTCTGCATAATATGATATTTCTTTGTCTAGTCCATGTACAAAGCGCAGCGCTTCAGGCATCATTTGGTGTGGGTAAATTAGCATGAAGATTTTGAAATAATGGCCTCTGTTTTGCCTAAGTGAAAATGATCCTTTAAAGGTTTAATGGAACCAGTTATTAGAAATATCTCTCCTTGTCTATTCAAGTGTCTGTAGATTGTTCTCATTATAATTTACGATTCTTCAGTGACGGCCAGGAGAGACTTACAGTCAAGCTTACGCCTTCTTGTTGCAACTAGAAGGTCAATTGTCTGTTCTCTTAAGCACTTGAACCTTTTCCATATTTCTTAATTAGGCCGAGCCACATGTAAAGGTATACTTGCTTAGCTCTGATTGGCACAGACTCCAGCAATCGAGAGCCAATTACATGCAGCATAATGATAGAGACACAAGCACCTGCTTCCCTGCCATTATTCTGGCTTCGCTTGGCATAGTTTGATATTCAGTTTATGCACTGTTTGAGAAAAGGGATCACTTTGAAAATCAATCAAGAGGATGAAAATAGCAGAGGCAAGGTGGCACTGTGTCTAATTCACTAGCAATGCACCTCCTCGGGGTCCTGGGTTCAAGCCTGGCCTCCAGGTCTGCTGTCAGTTTGGCACCCTTGTAAGTCATTGGTTGGGAGAAGTCAATTTTAAACAGCAGCATGGTGTGGGAAATGCCTCCGCTCAACCACTTCCACTATGCCTGGGTCTAGCCAGTGCTTTCGGCTTTAGTTCCTCAGCTTCAATGAGCAAAACACTCAGAAGGTATAAATAAATAAAAAGAAGTATGTTCATCTGGTGGTTATCAGTACGCACGTCAAAGTAAACCAATGTTTTGAAGCTTCGGTTATGATGCCTTCAGGGGCTTGTACTACAGCTGTCAATTTGGAAATGATGGTTCCGTAAACTGCGTTATCTGAAAATGTAACTTTTGAAACAACTGCAGTATTTTTTTTAAATGTTCTTCCGAGACAAAACCCCCTGCAACCCTACTGAACCCTACCTGCCGTTTTCAAATTCATTTGTGAATCATGCATTGCAGTGCCTATGACTCACAAAGGGCTGGGTATGCAAGACCTGTACCAAACACAACTGTTTGAGAACAGACCAGCATTGCACTGGTAGAGTAAGTGACTCAAACTGTATGCTTACATGAATCTAAAGAGGGTGTGCTAAACACATCAACACTGCCCTTCCAGCAGTGCTTCGGCATCTTCCCATTGTAACCCCTCTTGTTTGCTTTGGCATCTGCACAGAAATGAAAAGTCCATTAGAGGGTTTGACATTTATTAGCGCTGGAAATTTCTAACAGTTCCAGGAGCAGCCCAGTTGTTTTTCAGCTAATTAGCAATCAAATGTTGGGACAGTTCTATTGAAATTGCATACATCTGCAGCAGAGATTTAAAGTAATTGTAAATCCAGCTTCTCCTGTTGACACAACATTCAGAGACTCCCTGACCTGCTGAATGGAACCCAGTATCTCTTCTGTATATAATGCCAATGTGCACTGATATAAACCCAGTATGTTAGTTAATGCACAGTGTTTCCATGCTGCAGCATACGTTATATGGACATCACACCAGTTACAGGAACAAAACAAAATAAACACCAAATAGAAATCTTTCAATTAGTCCTTTCAAGTGCTTTTTTATAGGTAGACATATTAAACATAGTGTATCATTTAAATAAGTTGCACATCTGTAGAGTGTATACCAGGAATAGAAATCCACTCTTTACTGAGTTTGGTATACTATCATTGTGCATAACCGCTACCCAATACATTCTTTTAAAATCCAACCAGTTTTTTTTTTATTGCAATGAGGACAAAACAATGAGCCTGCATTTACTGAGTGTTGATATACGGCTGGTGCTGTCGCCAGCTAAGAGTGCATTCCAAAATCGCAGTCCTACGAATGTGAAACTCAATGTTTTTATAAAATCCTGCTACAGGAGCTTTCCCAGTGTTGCCACTATTCCCTAGCTTGTTATGTATTCATATTATTCTTATCTGATGAAAACTCACAGCAAATCCCACTGTTTTAAGAATGTACAAAATACAAAGGCTCGATATTAACCAGGGAGTTCTCTCCCCTATATTTTTATATCAGTGACCCCTTTGTGCTCCAAGGATGCAAAGATTTTCAAATTCCGGGAACACCAATGCTCCAGCCATTCCAGGAACCGCATTGTTTTGGAAATGTGTTTTACCAGACACCAGCAGCAACTAAACATTTTCTTTGCAAATATCTCAGAGACAAAACGCTGTCAGACTGGTCAAGTTGGAAAGTTAAATGCACGGTAAAGTAGCGCTCCTATAAGGCTATTGTTGAGAGGCAGCACAGAAAGAAGATGTTGCAGACAAGATTGCATATCACTTTCTTCATAGTAGAACAGATGTTTCTTAATGTACTGTGCATTAGGGTATTCAGATTCTTCCATGGCATGTTACTATGAATAACGTTCTTGCTCCATCATTATGTGGGTCATTAATGACATAAAGGAGCTTTTTATGCTCTAGTTTCTTACAGCTGTCAGCATTCTGTGATGTGAGAACACATCTCGTCGGCAATGCTTCTTATCAAGACATATAAAAACGTGCTGTATGTACTGCTGTTACTATAAACTGTATCGCCTTAAGAAGAGGTCCCGGCAGTCTCCAGACTAAACTCATACTGAAGGCTACTTACTTTCCATAAAAGTTGTTATTCTGGTAATTATTACAATAGTAATTTTGCAGTTTACTGTGTTGTTTACTGCAGGTTGCCACGGCTGTACTCAGCAGCTTGCCTGGGCTTTGCCATGCACTTCTTGCAGTGGTATCTGTAGCACAGTAAGTTATGAAGTGGACCCGCCTGAACGCACAGCAAAGCCGGACAATAAAGAGTGTGTGTCTGGGGAGACGGGGCAGAGAGGATGTGACCCCTACATGACAGGGTTCCTGAGGTGTGTAGGGAGGGGTCCTTCATTCTCGTTAACAGGGCAGTGTGCGGGGTCACCCCGGCCCGCTCGCTGTCGACTTCCTAAAGAAAACAGCCACGGACAGCCAAGCAAAAGAATTATGAGGGGTGCTGGGTAAGGAAATGTCTCGGGTTCCTGACATATTATGATTAGCTTGCAGATAGGGGAAGCAAGGGTGCTAAACTTTGCTGGCCTCATGTACACAACAACATAGCCTGATGTACACAACAACATCCTTGTACAAGCACATGGTACTCTATAACACAAGTGGAAATGTGCATTGAGACGGTGCTCCCTGCTCCCCCACCCCCCACCACTATTAGTAATCCAAACTTTGAAAGAGAGGCAGAATATGGAACCAATTTTAGTGCAATTCATGGTCTTTTTAAGTGGTTCTGTCATCAACATGAGAAGAGGGAAAAGCAACAATATAATAACAAATTAGGTAATTACAGGCCTTTAGTACAAATGATACTTCTCTCCCGGTAATAAGCGGACAAACAATGGGGCAGTGTGCGCGGACTGCTGGGGGAATAAGCACTTTAGCAGACCACAGATTCAACAATGCACAACTAATGGTGTCTTTTGATAGAGATTCTCATTCAAATATAACAGCCACTACTGGGCCAATGCTTTTTTCCTTGATGTGCTAAAAACATAAAAAGCAGAGGAAGAAAAACAGGATTGTGTTGGGAGTTAAATATGCCTCAGTGTGGGGAGTAAGGGGCTGTATTAAAAAGGTAAAACAAGAACGTTTAATTACATTTACTCATTGTATCCCACATATAACTTTGTTTGCCGTGCATGCCATACAAAAAACTAAATAATTGTGTACACTGATATTTAGAAATGATCAAGGCAGCGTGGCCTGAGCACTGCAGAAAATTATTTAATTTGAATCTGTCCCATCCCCCCCAAAAAAGGCTAATTACATTCACTTTAGGTCACTGCGAAGTCCTGCCTTTATTTATTTGGAAAAACTCCTTATTCTGCCCACGTCATACCTGGTATAGAGGTACAGGGCACCATCCTTTAGCCATAGCTCACCAGTACATTTATTTAACAACAATCACAAAAAAGCAAACAGAATATTGAAGCGCAAACCTTTTCAACACCCGACTCAGAGTCTTCTCGGGGAGTTGAGCAGCTTGCTAGCAGAGGTAATCTCTTTATTGCATTGTTTAGGAAAGAGGAGGGGAGGCAGGTTAGTGGTTGAGCTGAGCAAGGGGCAAGTGCATGGAAGAGAGAGGTCAAGGACAAATAAACCCTGCTACCCGCTGTTTGAAATAACAAATTAGCGTGCTCACCAGAGGGGAATCATTAAAAATAATTTGCACAAGCTTTGTGTTCGGTGGGTTCTTTTTGATACAACATTTCCTTCAGTGATAATCACTGCAGACATGTTCCTGCCATATGGATGGGAGCTGGTCTGGGAGCCTTGCTAATACCTGTGTGGTTAATTAAGAGCTGTTGCCGGGCCACAAGCAGCAGGTTTGAAATCCCTCTCCGCTCCTCGACAATGAGTAGGTTTTTTAGCTGGAGAAGTCACCAGGGACAGCCAGAAGCGCAGGGTAATTATTTGAGATAACACAAAGCTGAAGTGGGGAAACGTGCATTTGAAAGGAGGGCAGCACAAGAGAAAGAGCTCTATAGCAAAAAGGTCAACATCTCCTATTTTTCTGTACTGTGTCAACAGTCTGTAATGCCTTTTTAAAATGAATGACAACGGATCCTGTTTTTATAAATATGTCATTCTGTATTCAAACTTTGCCATTGTGAGCTCAGGCCTGCCAGTCCAATCTGAATAAGCTATTCTTAGTTGTCAGTGTGCGCTGTTCTGGCTTTGACATTGCCATTGCCATTTTATTTTTTTTTGCAAAACAGCTGTAATTTCTCCATTAACCTGTATGAGCCCAGGCCATTTCACTGTGAAATAATAATAATACAGGGAATCTAACCAGTGTCGAAATCAAATGTCGAGGTATAGACCACGCCTAATTAAACATGCTAGGAGTAAAGGCAGTGGGTCCTAGTAATAAGTAGTCTAATATGAACTGAGTTCTGGAGGTCTCAGTCCAGTTAGTGTCAACACTAAAATCAACACAATCAGCACTAATAATTACAGTGTTGGGCAGCCACTTAGGGGCCAAATGAACCATCAAACAAGCTTTCCTGCTGCTCAATACAGGTTTGTAGTGGTTTCAGAATCTCAGAACCATATCACCCCTCGGACCCAGGAATGTTAATCTCTAGTACCACAATCCCTGCATGACATATTGAACCAAAGTCCCTATGTTTCATAACTTGGAAATAACCTCTCAAGACTGATGAAACCATGTTCACTGTGTTTAATTCCCCTCTGAACTATTGGTAATTGAGACCAAAGAAACCAGCTCTTAAATATTAGGAAACAGTAATAACCAATGGAAAACAAAGTACGCTATCGTGTTCATGGGGTTGCAAAGGTATGTAAAGTTCCTGGGTTTTTTACATTTTTTTTTTTACCAATTCAATAGTAGTACAAGATGTTACATAATAGCGGGTAATTTCCTAATCACATGAAGGTATAATAACCACAAAATTAGCAAAGCAAGGTTTGTACGACCAGATTTGTGTCTTTCTGAGTTATAGTGAAATTTTTTTTAAAAAATCAGCACTGCCTGTATGTCTTTGCTATTTATTCATTTATTGGTATATTTTTGCACATTGTACAAATCAACCCATTTTTCCAGTAAACAGATTTAGTTTTTTGTTTGCTTGTGCTCTTGAAGCTGTTGATTCCCAGTTTGTTGCAGTTGTTTTTAAACATATCCGTGGGATCCTCGTGAAATCCTAATTGATGGTAATTTGGAAAAGAAAAACCTCAGTTTGTTATTGGCAGGATATCCCTTACCAGGCTTCAAACATCACCCACTCTCCATTTACATATTTCTTTTTTATAAAATGTAAATGCAAGATATGATAATCTTACTCATAGGCCAACAAAAAATGCCCCCCTGTTACTAGGACAGAAGGCAGCAGTGCATTTAAATCAGTTATGAATTCTTTATGATCGTAAGACATTCTGTTATGTTAGACATCCGATATTGTTCTTGTGTTACTTTTGCAGGAAACTGAGCTGTGAAAAGTCTGAACCAAGTATGGGAAAAGGGCTTGCGTTCTGCAAAAACATCACCAGCAGTTGTCATCTATTAAATACAAGAACATTGAAGGGAAATAAAACCAATTAACATTTTTATAGACACGACAGTAAAGCTAACTGCTCCTCTGTTAACGATGCCAGCACAGTATTGTTAAAACATTGATATTTTTTCATTTCTTTTATAACAACTTCCTGATGTAAAATCCTCAAATGATAAATTCAGTTGTAGAATGAGGTTTTTTTTCCCCCTCTCTCATTCTAATCTGTAATAAAGGTGACTGAATGTGCTGATTACTTTCATTCGAAGCACACGTGGGTCTCTGGAGTCGTGCATTATTACCAATAGGTTCTTTTTCAGCAGCCCTGTTATCATTGTTGTGATACAAGGCAACGGACTTGCATTTTATACATGCACTGCTTTTGAGGGCAATACTGTTGCAGGTTTGTATGTCTGTGGAAGCTTTTTGCATTCTGATTTGGATGTTATTTAGCCTATTTCTATCATTGTGTATATTATCAACCTATTATAATAGGATTTTATTTACATAAGGTTTAATTTATGAGATACAAATGTGTTATTTTTTACCAGTAAATCTATTATCAGTTGTGCGTAGCATTTTATGTTACTTTTTTGGGTGGGTGGGGGGGTTTGTGTTGCTGAGGCTTTAGCATCCTAGTCACAGTAATAAACAGTGGTTTAAATATATAAAATACGAGTCAGTTATTCTTTTCATAAACATGCTATAGTTGATTCTCATCATCCCCATCAGGCCCTTACAGTTCACTGTCCTCGTGTGGTATTAATGAGACGCTGACACCTCCGCACTGACAGTGGATTATGAGAAGTGCTGACCTATGCTTTGCAGTTGTACTGTAAAGGTCTTTGGGTGGTATGAGCCACTGCTGTACCCCTAATTCAGTACCATATCAATTCTCTGGCACTGGGCTGAGCTGTCAGATCAGAAGGACCTTCATTGGAATAAAGGTGAGCAGATGTGTGATAATGAGACAGAAGCATACAGATGCTAATACTGTTCAGTAGGACAGGCCTGTCTTCGTTAGGCAGACCCAGCTGCAGACTGTCAGACACGGGAACTCAGGCTGCTCCACTTGATTCTCATTTAAGATCAGCCTCATTCGCTGTCTGTCAGTGAACTTTTCTCTCGCAGGGGCCCGAACCCCTGGGTGATCAGCCGCCCGCTCAACTAGATGTCAAAAGAAGTTTAAGTTGTACGAGGAAGTGTGATGCTTCCCCAGTGCCGGCTGGCGGGCCCCCATCCCTCCAAGGTGTCTTGTTAATGATCTACCTGGAGGTTCCTGTGTTTTGTTTTCTTATTAAAATGCAGCCTAGGCCTCTTTGTCAACATCTATGTCAGCAACTGTAAGGACTAAACATTGTTATCAGGAGCATAATTGGAGGTGGGCGTGTTGACCAGGCAGTGCTGGGCTTTGTCTCGTTCTTCCTTGGGTCGTCTTGGCCCACATGTGCACCATTGCACAGCTGATTCCAAGTTGCAATGAAATAACACACACTGGTGCCATGCACAGATCCTTTAAACTGACCTTCACCCCAAGTACCAGGGGCATGCTAATGGCTGCAAAACAGTACACCTGAGCGCCACCTCTGTTACAGCTTTCGTGATTGCAATTACATTGGATTTTTATTGCAATTGTAACAACTATAAAAGGAAAGTCGAGGGAATGACACTTTTTTCCACGTTTAAACATTTCTTTTTTTTTAAATGGTGTAAAATCAAATACAGCAGTAGATTGATCACAAGTTCATGATTATGTATTCAGAATTCAAAATGATCACGTCTGAATCCCAAAAAACATATAATTCAAAATGCAGTGGTCCGTGACTTTTCAATACTACAAGACCATGTATTGTGCTGTTGGCATATAAAGGGTCTTGTGCTTAAACAAAGCAATTAAAAGGTGGTTCTAAAAGGAGACAAATAAAATGCTACATTTGCTACCACTTGTTCTGACTATTATTTGTAGAACCAGTAACTGGCTGTGCACAAAACCACTGCAAAGATGTAACAATTTATTATGCAAGGACATCTTAATGCACCCCGCGTGTCAAAACTGTCAAAACCATCCCGTAGTATCTGTCTGGCACAAACAGTAAAAGTGGAAGTTGCACAATTACTGGTGTACCTAAGAAGCTGCGTGTATTCATGACTGTCTCCGAATGACAGCCACGCAGCTTTTTCTTTTTCTTTTTCTTTTTCTTTTCTGGCAGTTGAGCTAACTAAGGAAACCTCACTCAATTAACCAAATAACAAAAAGAAGCACTGGAGAAACACAGACAATGGAAACACCACAGCCTAAGTTCCATCCAGATACTACACATACCCACCACAGTATGACGGCAAGCACATTGTGGACCAGAAATCCTGTCTAGTAATTATAAATAAATAGAATCCGCGCCCCCCCTCCCCCTGTACCCCAGGTATACGTAATCGACTACAATGATCTGCCGATTGAAGGCACTATAGATAACAACACACTGAATGCCTCACTAGCTGAGCCGTTCCATGACCCTCATTGAATTGATGAAATATATTGTTAACTTTTCCTCACAATTGGACTGTATCCACCATATGCTAATTGCCCATCACTACCCCAACCCCCTTGTACACCTGGTAAACAATGAATACAGGCTGAGAATCCTCATTTGTTAGGTATGACAAAGAGCCTTGTGTTCAAGTGATGCTGTCCTTCAACAATTGAGCCCCCAGCGGTATAAAACTGGTCAACCGAAATTTCAGTCTTCCATCCATAGGGATTCTTGGACCGTTGTTACTGGTATCCAAAGTATGCAGATTACAGTAAAATAATAAGAACTGCTAAATAATTTTACAATTAAGTTAAAAAAAATTAAAAAATATATATATATATATATATATATATATATATATATATATATATATATATATATATATATATATATATTATAATAATATATATATATACCCAGGGTAATTAATATATGGGGGTCTTAAATAAACTCATGTGATCTAATCTGTTTCAGAGCAAAGTTTAATTACAATCTGCAAGTAAATCATTTGCATATTGAGAATTACCATTTGAAATTACTTTTTATTTGACTTTTTTTCCCCTCCATGTCTTTGCAGAGTTTTCAGACAACAATACAATCCTACTGCACACAAAGCCTATTACTCTTGATCTTTTAAGCAGGAGGCCAGAATCTGTGTTGGTTATGATCTGTGCACAGGAACATCTGGTGATTGCCAGGTTGTCATTTGCACAGGAATATAATGTTAACACTGTATGTTTTGTTTGTATGTCATTTTGAAGTTCAACAATACATTTTTAAAGTTGGGATCAAGCAATACAATGAAGCTAATTTTAGAGAGAAATGAATTTCTGGTGAGGGGTTTGGTTTGCCTTGTGGTCTGTTAGATATTGGAGGTGTGTGTGGCCCATCCTGTAGAAGATCGCTTGAATCAAACATGCCATTTGCATTATACCTGATCACGAAGCAAAGAAAATATGTAGTCAAACCCTGGCTTAAATTAACCAATATATTTATAAGCAACCTAACTTTGTATGGGGAGCAGTTTTTAAATGATTTGATTGAATGCATTCTGGCTCAGAACCCTACCCGTTATCTCAAAGGATTCCTTTTGCCTGCCTGGCCTTCTTGAAGCACTTGTGTACTTTTTGTATCCCAATAGGTATAAAGTCTATCAGAATGCATTTGTTTCAGGAGCCTTTATACACTTTCAAAAGGTTAAACAGGCTATTTACTGGGCTGTCAACATTCCGCGGCCCAGCTCTGAAAAAGTCTGCTCTAGTTTTGTTCAGGATCGACACTTGTCTCCTTGGCCTGTTGTTGTTCCAGTCATGTAATATCCATGACAATCGTGTTGTGCTTTTCAGGGGGCTCTGTAGTGCTAAATCTGAGAGGGCATTTTCAGCCCGTAAAGAGCTTTATTTATGTGGATTTGAAAGAGTCATGTGAAGGGCCCTCAACTCAAAATCCTCTTCAGCAGGTCACTCGAGTTTCTAAAGGCTTTAAATGCAGAGGCAGTGATCAGTACTTCCATCACGTTCTAATAGACTGACATGAGCATTTGTGCCTGAGAGTGAGAGAGAGAGAGAGAGAGAGAGAGAGAGAGAGAGAGAGAGAGAGAGAGAGAGAGAGAGGGGTAGAGAGAAAAGAAAGTGATGCAGATTTCCCCTAAATTGGAGTGACGTGCAAAGCGATGAGTGCACTTGACTGGTGAGCTAACCTCTCTCCCCTCCCTCTCACTTGTAACCAACGCTGCACAAAGAAAGAGCCGTGGGAAGCTGCCGGGGAGCACAGTGTATCCATTTTCATGGACCATATGGAAATTCTGTTTTGTTTACAGAGAAAGTGTCTGATAACAGTGACCTTAACTGCCATATGTGTTTGGTGAATGTTAAATAGAGCAAAGCCGTCCGGCTGCCTGACCCTTAGCATATGGGCATCTATTCTGGAGGAGGGCTTTCACAAACACACCCCTTTCCCTGCCATCTTGCCGTGGCGCTCAAGGGATTTTGCTAGATTTGTTAATGAATTGCTCTATTGACTCTTATCTTAGCTTGCTTCATTAGAAGAGATGAACACTTTTTTTTTTTTTTTGTTCTTGAAGGGGATGAGAATGGCTATTCGTCTTTTGTGATTAGAAGGTGTTAAATCTGCAGGGCTGTCGTCGTTCTTTGGCTAATTCGTATTGTCAAGTTAAGAAGGCTGCAGGAGCCCCTCTATATCCCCTTCCCACCCCAAGCCTCTGTCTAAATCACCCCCCCCCTTCCTCCCAAGCGGGATGTTTTTTTCAGGACCCTGTCTGGCTTACAAATAGTTGAACATTATGTCGCCCCGGTGTCAGCGAGCTACACAGTGCCAAGTACAAGTGCACTCAGCAAGTCTCCATAGCACCACCTGTCAGGAAACGCTTTTCAAAAGCGCCACAACACACAAGTACAACCTTGCACCATTCACCTTCCCCTCCCACCGTCACTCAAAAAGCGACGCGCTTTTACACTTTGTTGGCATTTCTATGCAACGGTCTCGACCCGCTATTACTAATGCTGGGGAAGAGGGTGAGAAGAAAAGAAAATTACAAGGCTCTAGTATACATGTCTTCTGAGATTGACAGGTCTGGGTGCAACGCAGTTCTGTCATTTATTTAAACTTATGATGTCATTCAAATGCACTTTCATTAAGAGATCAGTCATGTAAACCTATCGTTTGTATATAATGAATTATTTATTTATTTATTTATTTTTACAGAGTAGTATGGTACAATACTTCAACAAATGCTTGGCTGAGAAGCAAGAGATAGAGAGGCAAGGCCTTCTTGAAGTTCCAATGTTATTCTACTCTCTTTTTTCAGTATTCTGTGCAAGCAAGCAACCCACCCTCAGGGAAATAGGGTTGCTTTCAGAAAATAAGCAATCGATGCCATGGCTATAACAATCAAGAACATGTTAATAAATAAACAGATACATATATAGTTAACTATTTTGTTCTATTATGAGAAAGTGTTTCTCATGTTTTTGAAAATACTTTGCATAAAGCACTAACTTTAAGACTACATTAGTTTCCTGTGTTTTTGTATTATTATGTTTTTTTAACGAGCCAGTTCAGTGCTGCATGTGCACGGCTCTATACAAAGCTGAACGTGTTTTCAGGTTAAGAGGTCTTGTGTTATTTTCTTTTTAGAGGATGTGCGGCTGTTTCCCCTGACATACAGATTTATACTTGGTGTAAATGACGCAAATGAGATTCCAAAAAAAAAAAATATGTGGGGTGTGTTTCCCCTCCCAAGGGGGGCCGGGGCTGTCTCAATGGGAGGATGCGTCAAGGGAAGGACCTTGCACTACCCACCCAACGTGGAAAACAGGGGGAAGCAGCGGGTGTTCACACTAAACGCAGCTCGGACATGTTTTACTGAACAAGGCCCTTGGCTGGTGCCGGTGTGTGGATGTGTGTGTGTGTGTGTGTGTGTGTGTGTTTGTTTCATTCTCCCCCTCTTAACTTTTTTTCTATTGCAATCTGTGAGTGTCCTGACTTCTAAATGACCTTCAAACTTTATTCTTTTGATTGGATTTAATTTGCAGTGTGCCGTGACCTCTCAGCGTGGTACCTTTTGCGGGTCACATGTCACCAAAGCCTTGAGCGCCAAGCCTCCTCTGTCATTCCTGACAAGCAGTAAATAACAGTAAAGTGGGGGCTGATTGAACAGGAAAATTAGTCTTGTTAGCATCAAAGACTGCAACCTCAAAACACACCAAAAAATTTTTTTTTTTTACTTTTAAATAGCATATCTTTTTGTTTCTGTTTCTATAAAATCAGTCTATTGACATAAAAGTAACAACACAAATCACTGAAAGAGAGAGAGAGGGAGGGAGGGAGGATGGAGGTAAAGGTAAATTCAAAACTGATCTATTAAAGCCTGAAACTTTACAAAATTCTAAACTGTAAGGTTAGGGGCAGCCGTGTGACTAGCGCTCTTGTACCTTTTCAACAAAACAAAACAAAAAAAAAAGCAAGAAAAAAATTGGGGTTGGGGGGAGACATTTTATTGTGTGTAAATTTAACTGGGCTGAAATATTCCGCTCCAGACAGTTCTCATTAACTGCTTGAAGGATGTGTTAAACCGAGACTATGGTAAAGAGTACAGGTCTGGGGCCTGGAGTGTTTACTGCTTCACAGAGAAATAAAAGCATCAAACGGGGGGACCCAGTCACTTACTGTAGGTACTGATGAGCAGCTGGATGATGTGAGAGTGGCTGTGAATAGCAGTGATATGCAGAGAAGTGTAGCCTACAAATATACACACACACACACACAGAATTTACAGAGGTTACTAACAGCAGCTCAGTATCAGTAACATTACATTATAATATGAGAGATGTCCTGGAAAAACTTGACGGCCCACCAACTCCTGTATCCCTAATATTACCATCGAAAAAAGTTTCCTGGAAACTTCACTTTGTAATATGAATAAGCCAAAAACTTGTAAAAGGAAGCAAGGCGATACTATCTAAAAGAAAGACACAGACTTGAGATTTAAAGTTGTAAGTGTTATGGAAGATGTACAAGACGTTTGTTGCTAGTTTTGTAGGAACATTATTATTTTTGAAGATGGCGTAAATTGCATGTTCCAAAGTATTTATTTGAGGATTGTTTGTAATGTATTAGAGAACTGTACAGTGTTGCTGTGGAATGAGGAAGGATAATTATACATTGTGGAATGAGGAGTGAGGAGTGAGGAAGGAGAGCTCTACATTGTTGCTGTGTTGCTCTACAGAATTTTCTGTAAATTTTCTTAATGTGCTCTACCTCTACCTCTCTGACTTTTAACTTTTATTACTGCAGGCAAAGATCAAAGGCTTCAAACAGAGAGAAAGTGGATGTGGCAGTAAAAGAGGCACCAGGTCAATGTGTGTCCGACTGCTGAACCGGGCAGCCATTGCAGACACTGGTGAAAATAACATGAACACAAGCACATGTATTTCAGGGGAACAACACATTGCAGCCATGCTTGTATGTTTTAGTTTTTTGTGAGTCAGTGATTTAGCTCCTTAGTGGATACCAATGTAGAAATTAAACTGATACGTTTATTAATATTTTTTTTTTTTTTTTTTGTGGGTAGGAGAGATGTTGAAAAACTAGTTTTAGATGTATTGTGATAAATGCAGTATACTGCAGTGTCTTGCTAACTGCACAGCTGATTTGAATAAAGTTTTCAGGCAGTGAGTTTTTCTTTTTCTACTTGTCATTATGCATGCTATAATGAGGTACTATATACAATCATGCAAATGAATAAAATACACACAATGTAGGACTCAGTAGCCATATTGTCTTCAAACTCACTAAGTAGCAAGATCCAAGGTGCTGTGAAATCAGCACAATTAAAAGCACCCAGTAATTGCAGACATGACAATAAGGAAAACAGTCTTGATTTATCCCCTGGAAGGTGATCTGATGAGTTCCCTCAAGCTGAGCCCAGACAACCAAGTAAAGAGATTTCAGCTAGGTAACCAGGAGAGAGGATTCAAACAGATAAATGATGTAACTGCAATAGCATCTCTGTAACTTTAGGGTTTCTAGTCATGACAGCTGTACAGGACCGTAGCAATGTTTCCCGGCTGTGATTGCCAAATCCAGCCCCTGCTGTCAACACAACTATCAGCTTTCAGGGATCATCTGTTATCTGCTGAACCTGTCATTACTGGGGACCTTTCTTTTTACAAAAAAAAAAAAACAACAAAAAAAACACACCTCTGTGGTTCACTAACAAAACTGTATCAAACTCTTATTGTACTGCGGGCATTCTGTAGTGAGGTAAGTGACTGTGAACATGACTGGGTTCTGTGTGTTTGCAAATGTCGCTCCAGAGGGGGAAAATGGAGCTTTGTTTATTTGGACAGATGCACAGAGCCGTC